>NC_080722.1:20528629-20588629 GCF_019097595.1 Hemibagrus wyckioides | reverse complement strand
GAGCAAGATGTGGAGGATTTTTGTAACAACTCGGAAAGGCACTGGTTACACACAAGATCTGGGTTCTTAACAGGGTATACAACAAAAACCACACAACAACCCAACACACCCCAACAGAGACAGCCCATTTAAGCAATATATTTGAACCTTTATTGTCATTGGATCATCCTCACCTGTTTCTCAGTCCCCAAGGTGAACGAATCCACAAAGTTCACCAGAAAGTCCTTCTGTGTGGTAATCCACAATTTAAAGAAGAAAGGTATTCCCAAAGTAAAAGTTGCAATAATCTACTGCAGAGTTCCTTTTCCTACTGAGCCACAGTCATAGTCATATTCTCCTTTTGACATGAAGGTTGGTCTGGCCTGGCCAAGTGGAATTTGATGATGAGAGAGATGAGGGTGGTTTCCTGCTATGCCAGATCTGTGAGTGTAATGCAGCCACAAGAGAGATGCAGTACAGCAGGTGAAAAGTAAGGATCACCTACTCCCCCATGAAAAAAATAAAAATTCTATCTGTGTTTAGTTATAAGGGTTAATTTGGAAAAACTTAGGGAAATGTTCAATTCTCTCCATGCCTTCTAAATAGAGTAGAACCACCTTTTTGCTGATAATATCACTGAATATTTCATCTAAGTTTCTGTCCCACAAATCATTAAACAGCAATTTAAACTTTTCAAAAAAATCATTATCTACGCTCTCTCTTATCTCCTTGATACCTTTAAGGCTTAACATGAGTGTTTCTGCTGTTTCTCTTCCTGTCTGTTTCCACTCTTCATAAGTTCTTCCTGTCTGAACCGACTCTTTGCATTCATGAAGATGTTCATCTATATTTTTATAATCTACACGACATTTATCAGGAAGAATATCTTCCATGCATGATTTACATTTTTCTAAAATATTGAATTCAAATTGAAATTGATTTTGAAGACCCAAATTATAATATTCAATTATTCTCTTCCAAGAATCTTGTAATTGTTTGCTGTTATTGATAAAATCAGCAATGTTTTAAATAAATATATAAAACTTAGTGAAGCCAATGTACATTTTAATCCCATACTCCATACTTAAAGTCTTTGATAAAGAGATTAAGTTATACATGCACGGTGTACGATTTAATATTTATTGAAGGAACATAGTGGAAGTGTTTTCTGTTGTAACTAAAAGGTGTAGCTTTTTACTTTCACACATAGGAGAGTCTTCAGGCTGTTGAGGGAATAATTATTTATAGCTGCTAGCTGCTACTTGATAAGTAATAGCAGGAAGTAACTCAGGGGTACCGTATGTGGGTTTGTGAATGAAACTCAAAATCTCATCTTTTTTATTATATTCATTTATTTTACAAATGAAAATGACAGACATCTGTATGTACTATGATGAAATGTTACCGTGACTCACATTCAAATAAGTCATACACTAATGAGGAGTGTGAGTTCAACAATCACTGAATTTCTACCTCCACTCCTCCATTAGTTCCTCAAGGACATTGAGTGACTTTGACTCAGTAGAACAGAGCTCAAGAAAAATAATTGTGCTATAGCTTTAGGCTGAGTTTTAGGCTGATGGTATCCTAAGTGAACCAGTGTTGATGTATTCACTGATAGAGACTTCAAAGCACTGTTGTATGTCACTCTGGATAAGGTCATAAGACAAATGTCATAAATGTAAATGTAAGAAAAGAAATATACAAATATGGTAAGTATTAAATATGGATTTTCAGGCGTGACAATAAACAACAAGGAGAAACCCATATGTGTGATGGAGTTTTGGGACACTGTGTGCCCTGATAATAATGGTTCCTTCACCAGCTTCTGTAAGTGTGAAGCTGTATTCAAAGTATTCGTCTCCATTAAGTAAGGATTAACCGACTTCACACTGTAGTGTAATTCTGATTATTTTCCTATAGCAGCATAACTAATATCCAAACATATCAATTCAACGTCCCCCGCTCCCTCCCCCTGCGGTCTCTTTAAAATGGGGGTAGCTAATGGATAGAAGAGTTAACAGAAAACCAAAGCCACAGGAATCATAAAACATAAATGACAGAAATCAAGAATGAGAAGGAAAAAAAATTACAGCATTCATTCTGAGTCATGATCATTGTTTTGTATAATAACAGTAAATTACTGTCAAAAACATTAACAGTTTATTAATGTTTATTTGCACTTTTTTTTTTTTTTACTGTAAACTACAAATATGTTATCATATTGAGAAATGGTCAGCTAAGAAAAAAAGGAATTAATTTTCTAAAGTCCAATCAAATCCATGGTAAATGGAAGCTGAAATGCGCTAGCCTGACAGATGAAAACTTCCAAAATGAACGTCAAATGCTCATCTTGTCTAGCTCTGTGTGTACTGTGTATTCCGGTTCAAGACAGTTAGGGTATGTCAAAAAACTCCCATTTCATTTTCTCCTCCAACTTCAGAATCGTCCTACAAACTCACAGGCACAAAAAACAACAAAAAATATAATTCATTATTGTATATTAATATTCTTATTATTGAGTGGACTTTTTCCAAGCTGCAACACAGAAGGTTACAGATCAAATTCAAATCCATCTTTTATTGTTCATATACACAACCATACACAGGACAGTGGACTGTCAAATGATTTTTTGAATGTCTGTGATATAAAAATAAATAAATAAATAAAAAATAAATAGAATTTAAATAATTCAGACTTTACTTCTATACAGGTAGGAAAGGAAAAAAAATATGAGGAGAAAATATAAAAATATAATAGAAGCAATACAGAGACTGGTGGCAGAAACAGTATGATGTTATTTTGAATACAGTGCAGATGTGTGCAGATGTTTGTGTGATGTATGCTCTGTAAATCCAGGCTGAGGTTGTGTGTACTATTGTCACGGTTGAGGACCAGAACTGAACATCCTGTGGGAAGAAGCTCCTCATCATTCTCTCTGTGTTGGCCTTCAGGGAGCAGAAGTGCTTCCCAGACCACAACAGAGAGAAGAGAGAGATGTTCAGATGTCTGAGGTCCATCACTATCTCAGTCCAGCACTGCTTCCTGTAGACTGTCTTGTCATCTTTTATAACACAACGAGCTGAAAAACACCTTCATTGCAATATATCTTTATAACACAGGGTTATTACTGCTTTGTTACACAGAATCTACTGCAGCGTCTGGTAGAGGAATGAATCAGGAATGCTAGGTTATATTTCATTGATATTTTTGCAGGAAGTCCAAAAACATACTTTAGAACTAAAGATAGCGCTGTTTAAATAGAAGCTGATGTCCGGAATTGTTTGTAATGATTCATGATTCAGTCACACAGGAACACTGTAGTGTATTAAATACACATCAGCAATGTCTTTTAGTTTATTTACTTTTGCAAATAATTATGATGCTAATAATTTATTTGTGTTGAATTGTGCTGATTTGAATCAGGTCATCACTTTTCAGTGCAGTGTTCCACTTTCTTGTGATTCAGGTCCATGTTCATCTCCAGTAAGTGCTGTGTCCTGCAGAGTCGAGGAGAACATGCTGAAAATGTCCTGGTGTTGGGAGATGGAGAGAACCGAAGAACCCAGAGGCAACCTATGAAGAACATCACTCAGGAACAGGATGGAAAACTGGAAATGAGGGAAAAACATATAAACATATCAAGATTAGTTTTAAAAACAGTATATAAACCTGTGAGCAGTAGTTACAGAGTTTTGTTGAAGGTTGGGTTTATGGGAGAAAAGAATTCATGATTTTTGAATGCTGAGGTTTTATTCAGTGCTTTTTATGTCAAAGCGATGAAAAGTGATCCACAGTTCATAATGAACTCATTGTATAGTCATAAACATGTTATAAGTACATAATCAACAATAAACACTTGTTTACAAAACTTGTAGTTTTTCAGTATCATATTTAGAAAACATTACACGATGAATATGTCCCTCTGATCGACTCTTTTTATTTATACCCTTATAGTTCTTTTAATATATTTCAAATCATGTGTAAGATTGTAACCATAGGTTTTAGTTTACATGACAACACTGGACCTCTGCACAAGTGAAAATATCTTAACTCATTCTGGGGTTTTTATAGAACAGTTATAAAGATAAGATAAGATAAGATAAGATAAGATAAGATAAGATAAGATAAGATAAGATAAGATAAGATAAGATAAGATAAGATAAGATAAGATAAGATAAGATAAGATACACTATATTACCAAAAGTATTCGCTCACCCATCCAAATAATCAGAAACAGGTGTTCCAATCACTTCCATGGCCACAGGTGTATAAATTCAAGCACCTAGGCATGCAGACTGTTTTTACAAACATTTGTGAAAGAATGGGTCGCTCTCAGGAGTTCAGTGAATTCCAGCGTGGAACTGTGATAGAATGCCACCTGTGCAACAAATCCAGTCGTGAAATTTCCTCGCTCCTAAATATTCCACAGTCAACTGTCAGCTGTATTATAAGAACGTGGAAGTGTTTGGGAACGACAGCAACTCAGCCACGAAGTGGTAGGCCACGTCAACTGACGGAGCGGGGTCAGCGGATGCTGAGGCACATAGTGCGAAGAGGTCGCCAACTTTCTGCAGAGTCAATCGCTACAGACCTCCAAACTTCATGTGGCCTTCAGATTAGCTCAAGAACAGTGCGCAGAGAGCTTCATGGAATGGGTTTCCATGGCCGAGCAGTTGCATCCAAGCCATACATCACCAAGTGCAATGCAAAGCGTCGGATGCAGTGGTGTAAAGCACGCCGCCACTGGACTCTAGAGCAGTGGAGACACGTTCTCTGGAGTGACGAATCACGCTTCTCCATCTGGCAATCTGATGGACGAGTCTGGGTTTGGCGGTTGCCAGGAGAACGGTACTTGTCTGACTGCATTGTGCCAAGTGTAAAGTTTGGTGGAGGGGGGATTATGGTGTTGGGTTGTTTTTCAGGAGCTGGGCTTGGCCCCTTTGTTCCAGTGAAAGGAACTCTGAATGCTTCAGCATACCAAGACATTTTGGACAATTCCATGCTCCCAACTTTGTGGGAACAGTTTGGAGCTGGCCCCTTCCTCTTCCAACATGACTGTGCACCAGTGCACAAAGCAAGGTCCATAAAGACATGGATGACAGAGTCTGGTGTGGATGAACTTGACTGGCCTGCACAGAGTCCTGACCTCAACCCGATAGAACACCTTTGGGATGAATTAGAGCGGAGACTGAGAGCCAGGCCTTCTCGTCCAACATCAGTGTGTGACCTCACAAATGCGCTTCTGGAAGAATGGTCAAAAATTCCCATAAACACACTCCTAAACCTTGTGGACAGCCTTCCCAGAAGAGTTGAAGCTGTTATAGCTGCAAAGGGTGGACCGACGTCATATTGAACCCTATGGATTAGGAATGGGATGTCACTTAAATTCATATGCGAGTCAAGGCAGGTGAGCGAATACTTTTGGCAATATAGTGTAAGATGTAAATGAAAAATAAATGAAATTATCTATATATACAAATATACAGAAGTACAGAATGTATTCAAAAATATAAATGAGATATAAAATATAATTGAAAAATAAATGAAATGAAATATTCTATATATATACAAAATGTATTCTAAGTACAGAAAAGGTGCTAGGGAACTTGAACATATTGCAGATAATAAGATATTGTGATAATGTGATATTGCAGTCAGTATGGATACGACCATTAATCCTATTTCTAGACATTTTTTTTATCAAAGCTTAAAGTTGCTTTATTATTATATTTGAAGATCATTCTTGCAGAATTCTAAAAATAAATGCTTAAAATCCACAAGATTAAGCCACAGAATAAGACAATCTGAGTACAAATATCTAGAATTAGTTCACATACTCTGTGTGTGTGTGTGTGTGTTTATATTTAGTAATTTGGTAACACTCTTTACACTTTATTATTCACCTCTAGTCTGAACTAAAGGAACTGAAAAAAAAAAACTACATTCAGAAAAAGTACCTTTTTAAAATAATTGCTATCATTATGTATCTTTCACCTAGTAACATGACGAGTGTAGGAAATCTTTTAAAGCACAAAGTGAACATTAAGGAGCAGCATTTTCATTTTTAAAGTTACGCTTTAGGGGTAAACTGCATTAAAACTATACACTACAGCTACAGGAACATACAGTGTGGTACCTTTATTCTATGGACTTTTGATCTGCCTCTTACACAGATTTTATAATATAAAGTGGACTGACAGTGAAATGATTTGATAACAAATTTCTGATGAATCACTGAATTATAAATCAGTCGCATCAGACACCTGAGACACTACTGGTCTGTGAAAAATATATATCTGTGTACTCCATTTACACCAGACATAAATACAGGAACCATATTCTGCAGTGGCTACAGAGTGTGAACTTCTCTCACAATGAATATATATATACTGTATGTATGTATGTATATATATATATATATATATATATATATATATATATATATATAAAGGGATGTAAAAGAACTGTTACTTTCCAATAATTCTCTAAGGAGGGCAAAAATAGAAGTGTTCCTAAAATCTTTAGTACAAGTAAATGCTGTTTTAAGTCGATTTGTAATTTGTACCAAATTATATTAAATCTTTAACAGCACTGTCTCACTGGATAACAGACACAACAACTGCAGTCCAAAATTAAACAAGTCCAGACAGATATGAAGAAGATAAAGCAGTTTTACTATCCACTATCCCCTGGTGTGCAGGCACACTGGTCAGGAGTCAGGAGTCAGGACGATGATGGTGGAAGGAAAATAGTATAATTAATATCAGAAGGTTTATGAGGTTTTATTTCATTCAGAGTTAAATTAGACAGAATATGTTTGTAACAGGTCTTAGTGACATGTGTTTTGAATAAGTGTGACACTCTCATAGGTTTGACCAGAACTGAGGAGACAAGAGGCAGATATCAGACATTTACATTTACGTTTCTGGCATTTAGCAGATGCCCTTATCTAGAGAGACTTACATTTTATCTTATTTTATACAACTGAGTAATTGAGGGTTGAGGGCCTTGCTCAGGGGCCCAGCAGTGGCAGCCTGGTGGATCTGGGATTGGAACTCACAACCTTCTGATTTTATTTAGCTTTCAGTGATTTCATCTCAGTACACACACACACACACACACACTCTCTCTCTCTCTCTCTCTCTCTCTGACAGCATTTCACACAGTAACATGTCTGTTGTTTTAGAAAAATCCTGATATGTAATACAGCAATACTGTACTCTGTTTACTGTGTAATTATATGAGAAACAAATGAGAAATGTTTATGATGTGTTATAAAAAAAGACACTCGAGACAGGTGTGTATTGAACCAAAAAATAATGTACAATGTACAAGCAATGACAAACTGTACACTTATTACAGATATTAATATTTTATATAATAGTTTAACATTTTATAACACAACACTACATTTGTATAACTTAATATTAAAATCTAAATCTTAAAAATGTAATATTTACATATTTACAACAATGCATGATTCTACAACAATACAATTATAATTATTTATTAATATAAATTAGGATAATACACATGACATAAATAAACAACATTAATATTATAAAAATCCTATATATTTAACACAAACTAAATGCAAATGCAAAATGCAAAAGAAACAACAGACTCACATTTTTAACTAGATGCCATAACTAAAAGTCTAACTAAAAGACTAATGTTGAAATCTAGGGGTGAAATACTTACCACAGATACACTATATTGCCAAAAGTATTCGCTCACCCATCCACATAATCAGAATCAGGTGTTCCAATCACTTCCATGGCCACAGGTGTATAAAATCAAGCACCTAGGCATGCAGACTGTTTTTACAAACATTTGTGAAAGAATGGGTCGCTCTCAGGAGCTCAGTGAATTCCAGCGTGGAACTGTGATAGGATGCCACCTGTGCAACAAATCCAGTCGTGAAATTTCCTCACTCCAAAATATTCCACAGTCAACTGTCAGCTGTATTATAAGAATGTGGAAGTGTTTGGGAACGACAGCAACTCAGCCACGAAGTGGTAGGCCACGTCAACTGACGGAGCGGGGTCAGCGGATGCTGAGGCGCATAGTGCGAAGAGGTCGCCAACTTTCTGCAGAGTCAATCGCTAAAGACCTCCAAACTTCATGTGGCCTTCAGATTAGCTCAAGAACAGTGCGCAGAGAGCTTCATGGAATGGGTTTCCATGGCCGAGCAGCTGCATCCAAGTCATACATCACCAAGTGCAATGCAAAGCGTCAGATGCAGTGGTGTAAAGCACGCCGCCACTGGACTCTAGAGCAGTGGAGACGCGTTCTCTGGAGTGACGAATCACGCTTCTCCATCTGGCAATCTGATGGACGAGTCTGGGTTTGGCGGTTGCCAGGAGAACGGTACTTGTCTGACTGCATTGTGCCAAGTGTAAAGTTTGGTGGAGGGGGGATTATGGTGTGGGGTTGTTTTTCAGGAGCTGGGCTTGGCCCCTAAGTTCCAGTGAAAGGAACTCTGAATGCTTCAGCATACCAAGACATTTTGGACAATTCCATGCTCCCAACTTTGTGGGAACAGTTTGGAGCTGGCCCCTTCCTCCAACATGACTGTGCACCAGTGCACAAAGCAAGGTCCATAAAGACATGGATGACAGAGTCTGGTGTGGATGAACTTGACTGGCCTGCACAGAGTCCTGACCTCAACCCGATAGAACACCTTTGGGATGAATTAGAGCGGAGACTGAGAGCCAGGCCTTCTTGTCCAACATCAGTGTGTGACCTCACAAATGCGCTTCTGGAAGAATGGTCAAAAATTCCCATAAACACACTCCTAAACCTTGTGGACAGCCTTCCCAGAAGAGTTGAAGCTGTTATAGCTGCAAAGGGTGGACCAACGTCATATTGAACCCTATGGATTAGGAATGGGATGTCACTTAAGTTCATATGCGAGTCAAGGCAGGTGAGCGAATACTTTTGGCAATATAGTGTACTTACCATACATCATGGATATGAGGTGATGCAAGGGGATGGTCTCCTCCATACAGGAGAGAGGCCTCTCATAGGCCTCTCATC
This sequence comes from Hemibagrus wyckioides, assembly GCF_019097595.1. Classification (NCBI taxonomy): domain Eukaryota; kingdom Metazoa; phylum Chordata; class Actinopteri; order Siluriformes; family Bagridae; genus Hemibagrus; species Hemibagrus wyckioides. The sequence goes on along the minus strand of NC_080722.1, from coordinate 20,579,608 downwards.
CCACCACCTGTGGGGATCCATACAGGTGGTGGGACCAATACAGGAGAGAGGGCTCTCATAAGTGTGGATTGCCTCCCCACAGGTGGTGGAATCCATACAGGTGGTCAGATCCATACAGGAGAGAGGGCTCTCATAGGTGGGGATGGGCTCCTCATAGGTGGTCGGATCCATACAGGAGAGAGGCCTCTCATAGGTGGGGATGGGCTCCTCATAGGTGGTTGGATCCATACAGGAGAGAGGCCTCTCATAGGTGGGGATGGGCTCCTCACAGGTGGTGGGATCCATACAGGAGAGAGGCCTCTCATAGGTGGGGATGGGCTCCTCATAGGTGGTCGGATCCATACAGGAGAGAGGCTTCTCATAGGTGGGGATGGGCTCCTCACAGGTGGTGGGATCCATACAGGAGAGAGGCCTCTCATAGGTGGGGATGGGCTCCTCACAGGTGGTGGGATCCATACAGGAGAGAGGGCTCTCATAGGTGGTGATGGGCTCCTCACAGGTGGTGGGGTCCATGCAGAAAAGGGACCTCTCATAGGTGGGGATGGGCTCCTCACAGATGGTGGGATTCATACAGGAGAGACCGATCATAGGCCAGTTGTCATTATGCTCATAGTCACGGAGCTCTCTGTTGTAGCTGAGCTCATCCTCCGGAAACACAAACGTCTCCCTCCATGTCCCTGTGTCAAAGAAGATGAACAGACAATGCGGCATATTTAAAAACATCTCATAATAAGAAGCAGAAACCCTTTTTTAATAGCACTGTGTATGTTTTGTAAAGCAGGAAAACCTCCCTATCAAAACAAGATGCATTTACACAAGTTATATTACTGTAATCTTCCTATAACAGTGCAGAAAAACTCAGTATTTATATTCTGCATTTATAAGAGTTACTTACGCTATCACAGCTTCACTGTTACTCGCACTGGTCACTTATCTCAGTGCTCAAAAGTATCTTCCCCAAAACAATGCAGATTAAACTACATTTCTATTACAGTGTGTTTCTTTATCAGTTCCTTACTCCAATGCTTCACATCCCCTTTGAGTCAATTTGTGTCTCCTCTCAGAAATTCACCCTTTATCATACACAACATTGAGTTGGTGCTTGGCTACAGATCAACATCAGGTAACAAGACCACAGAAAGCGACAGGAGATCAAACCCAAGACTATAGACAGCGACAGGAAAAGAAGAAACCCAATGGATTTTCAAAGATTTCTCCCGGGTCTGAGGAGCTGGTCTCTCCGTGAGATCGGCTGTGCTGCGGGGCGGCTCGCTGTCTCTGCAGGTGCAGGTTACTGCATTTACCACTACTTGCAGGGACAAAGCGCTGCTTATGGAAGTATAATAGTGCCAAAATTCTTGAAAGCAAAATAGCATATTGAATCACATGAACTGAATAAAAACTTGTCACAAAAAAGAAATTTGAATTTTTCTGCTTTGTATTTACAAAAAAATACAATCTTCATTATTTTTCAACCTCACAAATTCAGCTGGGAAAAATTCAGGTGTTAAAATTCAGGTGGAAAAAATACGAGCCTCCAAATTCAGGTGGAAAAATTCAGGTCTTAACATCCGGGCTATTACAGGAAGAGCAATGGATTGCTGATGTCTCGGGCCCGAGTCTCAGTGCATGTTAAAGTGTGCATCCTGCTCCCTGTACAGTTCACTTGGAGGGGAATCACTTTGCCGATTGGAACACGGCTCTGTAATTAACCTGCAGGAGAAAGAGCTCTGAGTGAGAGCTAACCCGGGGATGTAATTTTCTATACAAGCCCAATCAGTCAGATCTCTCAGGAGCCCAAATAAGAGAGCGCTTATATACAATATACAATATTATTCCCTCACATTACAGAGTCATGGCCACACATTGAGCAACATCCTCACAATCTGGTGAGCAGACCCCAGTTTATGTGACTAGACAGTTGACTGTCTGAAGAGGAACTGAGCGGCACCAGAGCAGCACAGGGAACTGACTCTCTTAGAGAAGATATATCCTTACATGGGTTCTTTTACCACTGCTACTCTGATGACACTCATCTTATCTTCTCCTTCCCTCCCTCAGATACCATGGCTTCTGCTCGGATCTCAGCATGTCTGGAAGACATATCTTTTGAACTGTTGTTCATGCCTAGGTAAGGATCTTGCAATCTTCCTGGAAACTCCCTGGTGACCACTGCTCACAACCTTGGGGTAACCATAGATAATAACTGTCCTTTTCCTCACACATTGCTCATGATGGTGTTTTTCTTTATAGTATCAGAAAGATTCTGCCATTTTTGTCCACATAGGCTGCTCATGTGCTTGTTCAGTCTCTTGTCATTTCAAGACTGGACTACTCTAACTCTGAGCACCATCTGGCTCCAAAACTACCTTTGAGCGCAATTCAGCCTCTGCAAATGATCCAAAATGCAGCTGCGTGATTTGTTTTCATCCTCTACACCACACTGCTACACTCATTGCAGTTTCCAGTAGCTGGATGCATCACATTTAAAACACTGATGCTTGCTTACAAAGACAAAAATGGACCAGCAGCCTCTTACCTCAAAGCTTTTCTCACTCCCTGCACTGCACCACTCTCCCTCAGATCCTACAGCGTTATTATATCAATAATTAAACATATTATTATTATTATATCCATAAATATCCACAGTGTATGTATAGTTTACAGACAATAAAGTTATTAAGATATTTAATTCTTTTGCTCTGTAAGGCTCCAACAAATCTAAAACATCAAAACAAATCAAATCTAATATTCAGAGTTTGTGGTATTTTGCACTGAGATATTTGTGGGTTATTTTCTCATATTTGTACAAGTCAATGAAGTGTAATGCCTTTCCTCAGGAGTGCATCAATAAACCCAATACTATAGTTTGATGTATTTTGTACTGTGATATTTATCAACATTATGTAAGACTCTATCTGCATGGAATCTTTAAAATAAAGTTTGTTTAAAATAAAGTTTGTTACACCAAGTGTAATGCTAAGCGTTGGATGCAGTTGTGTAAAGCATGCTGCCACTGGACTCTAGATCAGTGGAGACGTATTCTCTGGCGTGACCAATCACGCTTCTCTGTCTGGCAATCCGATGGACAAGTCTGGGTTTGGCGGTTATCAGGAGAACGGTACTTGCCTGACTGCACTGTGCCAAGTGTAAAGTTTGGTGGAGGGGGGATTATGGTGTGGGGTTGTTTTTCAGGGGTTGGGCTCGGCCCCTTAGTTCCAGTGAAAGGAACTCTTAATGCTTCAGCATACCAAGACATTTTGGACAATTTCATGCTCCCAAGTTTGTGAGAACAGTTTGGGGATGACCGCTTCCTGTTCCAACATGACTGTACACCAGTGCACAAAGCAAGGTCCATAAAGACATGGATGAGTGAGTCTGGTGTGGAGGAACTTGATTCTAGAGGAATGGTCAAAAATTCCCATAAACACTCTCCTAAACCTTGTGGAAAGCCTTCCAAGAAGAGTTGAAACTGTTATAGCTGTAAAGGGCGGATCAACTCCATATTAAATGTCATTAAAGTTCATGTGCATGTAAAGGCAGATGTTGAAAGATGAAAACTTTCATCAATATCGTGTAACTTATATTTGTTACTGCCTCTAACACGTCACTTCAGCGCCTCCTACTGGTGGTTGTGTAGTTTAGTGTTTGTCCCTTCAGTGTTGCATTAATCCAGGGATTCCCAAACTAGCAGTCGTTACCCTACTTTCACAATAAACAAACAAACTCCTTTTTTTTACTCAATTATTTTACATATTAAAAACATTGAAGATAGATTTTGTGTGCTAATATTTTTAAATGTTACTTTTTCTCTATTCTGACATGCTGCACATTTCCCCGCCCATCGCTCTCTGTTGAGTTGTGTCCCAAATCACAGCATTATGTAATACTCTAAAGCACTAACACTAACCGGCTCTGCTATTACAGTTAGTGTACAACTTTATTGTCATTACAAAGTACAGGGACATAGCAACGAAATGCTGTTTAGCATCTACCAGGAGTGCAGAGTAGAAAATGTGCAAATGAACAAGTGCAAATAAATATGTAAACATACACTGATCAGCCATAACATTATGACCACCTGCCTAATATTGTGTTGGTCCCCCTTTTACTGCCAAAACCCTGACCCATCGAGGCATGGACTCCACTAGACCCCTGAAGGTGTGCTGTGGTATCTGGCACCAAGATGTTAGCAGCAGATCCTTTAAGTCCTATAAGTTGTGAGGTGGGGCCTCCATGGATCGGACTTGTTTGTCCAGCACATCCCACAGATGCTCCATTGGATTGAGATCTGGGGATTTTGGAGGCCAGTCAACACCTCAAACTCGTAGTTGTACTCATCAAACCATTCCTGAACCATTTCTGCTTTGTGACACGGCGCATTATCCTGCTGAAAGAGACCACAGCCATCAGGGAATACCGTTTCCATGAAAGGGTGTACATGGTCTGTAACAATGCTTAGGTAGGTGGTACGTGTCAAAGTAACATCCACATGGATGGCAGGACCCAAGGTTTCCCAGCAGAACTTTGCCCAAAGCATGACACTGTCTCCACCAGCTTGCCTTATTCCCATAGTGCATCCTGGTACCATGTGTTCCCGAGGTAAGCAATGTACATGCACCAGGCCATCCACGTGATGTAAAAGAAAACGTGATTCATCAGACCAGGTCACCTTCTTCCACTGCTCCATGGTCCAGTTCTGATGCTCAGGTGCCTATTGGTGGTGCTTTCAGCAGTGCACAGGGGTCAGCATGGGCACCCTGACTGGTCTGCGGCTCCATATGCAACAAACTGTGATGCACTGTGTATTCTGACCCCTTTCTATCAGAACCAGCATTAACTTCTTCAGCAATTTGAGCAACAGTAGCTTGTCTGTTGGATCGGATCACACGGGCCAGCCTTCACTCCCCACGTGCATCAATGAGCCTTGGCCACCCACGACCCTGTCTCCAGTTCACCACTGTTCCTTCCTTGGACCACTTTTAATAGATAATGACCACTGCAGACCGGGAACACCCCACAAGAGCTGCAGTTTTGGAGATGCTCTGATCCAGTCGTCTAGACATCACAATTTGGCCCTTTGTCAAACTTGCTTAAATCCTTACGCTTGTTCATTTTTCCTGCTTCTAACACATCAACTTTGAGGACAAAATGTTGACTTGCTGCATAATATATCCCACCCACTAACAGGTGCCATGATGAGGAGATCATCAGTGTTATTCACCTCACCTGATAGTGGTCATAATGTTATGGCTGGTTGGTGTATATAAAACTCTTTACTTTGTATGAATCTTCCTTCCATCCATTTTCTGAACTGTTTATCCTACACAGGGTCAATGAGAGCCTGATCCTATCCAAGGGGACCAGGGGACACCCTAACCAGGGTGCCAGCCCAACACAGGGAACACTCACACACTGGACAATTTAGAGATGCCAATCAACCTACCACACATCACTGGACTGGAAGAGGTAATCAGAATACCAGGAGGAAAACAGACACACACACACACACACACACACACACAGACACACAGACACACAGGACAGAGGCAGGAATTGAATCACTAACCCCAGAGATAAATGTACTAAACACTAAGCCACTGTGTCTCTCCTCTGTATGAATCAGTTTTGTTGATAGAAACACAAATGCAGAATTAGATTAGAAATGCAGATTATAAGAGTTAAGTAAGATTATTTATGTATGGAATACTTTACACATAAAACTACAAATTGTAAAATAAAAATAAAAGTAGTCTCTGCTAGATTTTGTGGCCATACAGCAACTTGTCATTTAGTCTGAGCTTAAAAAGAAACCATGGTGTAAACCTTTTATAGGAGGATCTTTTACATTTCATTTCATCAGATAAAAACACACCCAGTCCTCCTCTATACCATGATGAACATTAGATATTTAACAACATAGAACAGAAGAATCTGAAAAGAGGGAATGATCACCATGAAATCTCAAATGTGAGCCAATATATTTTTATTATCATCTATATAAAATAATACAAAACAATGATAAACATTAAACATAAACTTCATAAATATCTAATAAATCTTAAATATCTAATAAAATGTAGAAAAAAGCTTAAATATCTAATAAAATGTAGAAAAAAGCTTAAATATCTAATAAAATGTAGAAAAAAGCTTAAATATGTAATAAAATGTAGAAAAAAGCTTAAATATCTAATAAAATGTAGAAAAAAAGCTTAAATATCTAATAAAATGTAGAAAAAAGCTTAAATATCTAATAAAATGTAGAAAAAAGCTTAAATATCTAATAAAATGTAGAAAAAAGCTTAAATATCTAATAAAATGTAGAAAAAAGCTTAAATATCTAATAAAATGTAGAAAAAAAGCTTAAATATCTAATAAAATGTAGAAAAAAAGCTTAAATATCTAATAAAATGTAGAAAAAAAGCTTAAATATCTAATATATAAAATGTAAAATGTAGAATAAATCTTAAATATTTAATAAAATGTAGAAAAAAAGCTTAAATATCTAATAAAATGTAGAAAAAAAGCTTAAATATCTAATAAAATGTAGAATAAAGCTTAAATATATAATAAAAGGTCAATGGAGAATAAAAGGTCAATAGAAATGTCTGTGAACTCCAGCGATGTTTCTACAGCTGCTCAGGAATGAAGAAAAGTGAAAGAGGTTATTAATCAGTTCACAATAACAACAAACACTGAAATAACTATTTACTTACCTACAGAGAGCTCAAGCAACATGTCAAGAGAAAGAAGAGTGTTTAAAGTGTGACCAGGACATGGAGTAGTTTATTAAACTTTGGTTAGTTATGAATAAGTTAATAATCATCTAGGATTAAACTAAATGGAGAATAAAAACAGTTCTATGTTACCAATGAGCAAAACACACAGATTAATCTACTGATGAGGATCCAATAGCAAATAATAGATTTGTGTCCTGATCACTCTTTAAGACAAAAGGGATAGAGGTGTGTGTGTGTGTGTGTGTGTGTTAGAGGGGTGTGAATGTTGCTCAGACTCTCTCTATGGTCTTCATCATTTCCTGGACACGCTGCTTCACGATCTTCAACACTGCGGAGGCTAAAGCTGCTGGATCTCCGTAAAGCTCCAGAGGCTGATGGAAAAGGTCCTCAAGCAGAACTGTCAGTATATTCTGTACACACACACACACACACACACACACACACACACATCCAGCATGACATTGATGAGATTGATCAGAGAATTTAAAGCAGATTCTTTAGAACGTGTATCATGGCATTAGAAAAAGTTCCTGACTTACAGAAAGCCTTAAAAAGAGTCGCTCTGCCTCAGGCTCCCTGACCTCCACGTCCCACTGGCTGATGGCTAAAAACAGAGGCTGCAATAATCCTCCATCCGACTTTAAAGAAGAAAAACGAGAAACATGATGTTACGTGATAGAACCTTCTCCCAAGTTTTGCTGGCAGTTCTATAGTGTTTATGAGACTCTTACAGCTGGAGGCGGCGAGCTGTGTATAAAGCACCTGAACAAGACGAGCTCGAAGAACACATCGAGGAAGCTGAAATGGTGCAGCTGTACAGGAGAGAAACGTTAGAAAAAGCAGTTCCATTTACACCTTAAAGACTCCATCTCTAATCCTTTCCATTTAGCCAGGTGGAATTGTAAACGCTTATTTCCCAGCTTACCTGAGCCTGGAGCAACTCCGCCTCGATCCACTCCCAGTTGGACGGCTTTCTCACGAAACGGATCACGGAGTCGTAGGCCCGCTTAACACCGTCCACGTCCTGTCCGGAAAAGGAGACACCTCGTCACTGCTGTGTCACCTGGGCTAACGCCGGGTGTGTACGAGACAGAACCGGGGGAAATCAGCACTCACCTTTTTGTTGGCTGCTGCCAGACGCATGAGAATCTTCTTCCCTGACAAGTACAGGAGGTTCTGCACGAGCATGCAGTCCAACATTCCCTGAACACCAGAGATAACACACAACACGAGTCAAGCCAGAGTGGAATCTACCGTGTAGGAACAACACGTCTTCAGAGAGACTAGACGAGTAAAGAAAGGTTGACTCACAGAGAACGCCTCGCGAATGGCAGGCAGCTTCAGAGCAACGTCTGTAACTCCATCGAGCCAGAGGTGTGCGCTAAAACAAAACACGAGCTGACGATGAGCCGATTTTTGTTACACTGACATGAGACAACGTCAAAAGGTGAAGATGACCCTACCTGATGAAGGGTACCTCGCTCTCCTCAGGAGAAAGATCATCCACACTTTCCTGCAGACAGAAAACAGCATGAGATCATTAAACAGCACACAGTACATTTATCCAGAATCCCACTGATGTAGATACAAATCCGGTCTGAGACACTGGATTACCTCAAAATCTGACTCAATATCCAAGTCAGCATGAGGAGTGAAGGATCTTTCCTCTTCCTCCAGATGGGACGTGTCCACCTGATCCTCCACACTCACAGGTAGGTGAGAGCATCTCCCCTGATTAAAGGTTTGCTGTGAATAAAACACAAACATTGACAGTGCACATGAACAAACCCCAGAAGTGAACTCCACAATGTAGTGGACAGAGGAATGAATTTACCTCGCCGTCCTCGTGAGGCACAGAGGTGACTGTCTCCACGCCAAGGCAGGACTCCGGCTCTTTCACGCTCCCAGAGACTCGCTTATGAGGAAAAAAGGAGAAACTCAGTCGCTGTACTTACTAAAGCTTTGTGGTGCTGCAACAATTCAGCTCTTACCTGTACGCTGGTGAAAGACTCCTCACATGCGGTGGAGTTCGAGGATCCCTGTTAATAACAACCACGACAACTGCATGTCACTCAAACGCTCATCTATTCATAATGAATGCTTTATAAACAGAAAGAAGACTGCTATTACCAAAGGAACGCAGGAGGTCTCGGTGACGGTAAACCTCCACGGCTGGATGAAATACCTCCGCACTTCCACCGACTAGAGACAGAAACACAACACAGAGTGTGACTACGACATACAAACAAGAGCGTACATTCGTGTCTCTGCTGCTGCGCTGACTTTAATAAAACACCTGAAACTGGGAGCCGTAGATGTGGGAGGTGAGAAACCGGACGTTACTCCGAGCGCTGTGCAGGTCACCGGCACCACTGTGGCGTGAAAACTACAGCACAAACATTCCAGTGTGACTCTCATCAAAGCAGTTTCATACAAACACATGGAACAATTTCATTACAGTAAAAACTAGACTGAGAAAAGGAGGAAATATGAAATTACCAGGACGACAGCTGACGTCTGAGGGAGGAGTTCAGTGGGAGGGAGCTGCTGGATCGGCTCAGTGACCTTCATAAACACACACACTCTGTTAGAAATGAACAGCTAATAGAATTTTCATTGTAGTATGAAGTGTTTTAACTCTAGTGCTTTATTACTGACACATACCTGGACATCCTCCACTTCCTCCACATCAGCAACAGCTCCTGTAATCAATTGTACACATTTAACCAAATCACTATTTATTCATGTCCCTGCAGAGGGTGTGTGTGTGTGTGTGTGTGTGTGTGTGTGTGTGTGTGTGTGTGTGTGTGTGTGTCTGTGTGTGTGTGTGTGTGTGTCTGTGTGTGTGTGTGTGTGTGTGTGTGACAACAAGATCTCACTTGTTTCTGCAACATTAACTGTAACTTTAAAGTGTTAAAGATAATTGATGAAAGTTTTGAATAAAGACTGAAAATAGAGAATAAATCTCTGTGGTTTGAGAGGAAGAAGAGGAAAGCTAACAGTAACTCCGCTTCATGTCGGGCTTCTGGACATCACCCTGTCCTTCATTCATTTCATCTAAAAGCACAACTCCAAGTCTTTTATTCCTCACATCATCACTTTTAGACCTAAAATCCTCTTCTTAAGAGCCATGTAGCATCGCGGGCTAACGTTAGCTCGGCTAAGCGCTTTATAGCTAGCTCTGTTAGCTAAACTACACACCGGGGTTTATCCTGTTTATCCGCTGTAGCTGTGTATTAAAGTCTTTCATTTCACTCACACACACACACACACACACACACACACATATACTGTGACTCTGTAAACTGTAAGCTGATTATAAAGACACAAGCTAAGTGCTAAGTGAGCTCTTCTCTTCTTACCTGGAGCAGGTTGAGGATCGGCAGCGGGCAGACCGCTTCTCCTCTTCAGCCTGTGATAAGCCCAGTATCCCGCAGAGGCGAGCGCGAGCAGACCGCCGGCGCAGGCCACACCCCGGAAAGTGCTCGCGCTGGGAAGAAACTTACTGAAGTTCATCTTCTTGGTAGAGTAATCGTGGATTTGAAGCAGCGAGAGTCCACTAGCAGTCCAAATTGTTGTTGTTTGTTGCCGTGTTTAATTTTAAATACCTCTAGAACGCCTCCTGGTTACGTCACGCATTTTAAAAATCAACTACATGGTGACGTATGTTTCGTGTATTTATTTAGGTATTAAATAAAATAATAATTAATAATTAAATTATTCGTTATTAATTATAACGAGGCGCGAGTGTTAAAATAATTTTAATGAAATAATTTTAATTAAAAAAACATGTCAATTCTATATTTTTAAACAGTATCGTGTTTTGTACCGGATATTGATATGGACACCGACACGTCAATGAGTCCGCCATATTGGAAGGGGCAGAAGTCGTTCATAATGCAGTACAGGTTTTATCTACAATTTGTAGTCGACCTTTATAAACTCATGCTGTAACTCGCTTTGTCTTTGTTACAGATGACCTCCTTTTCGTAGTCTCCATCTATCTGCAGATCTGCTTTGACACATTTATATCTTCCACAACACTTCATTAATAAAAATGGAATAATGAGTCGATCATGTGCTCCAAACCAGGGGCGTCGCTAGGGCTATTCATTCGGGGCTCGAGCACACGAACACACACACACACACACACACACACACACACACACCTTGGATGAGCTTTTTATTGTACATCTGTCATTATTGGTGTTTTATTGGATTATTAAGGATTGTTTTCTCTGTAATGTTTGATGTGTTTTGTCTGTGTGTGTTTGCTGGATTGCTATTAACTGGATCATTGCCAGAAATTAAACCATCATCTCAAGAAGTGAGAAGCATTTCCACTCAGCAAGTTTTGGAGTTTCCACCATATTTCTCTGAATAAATATAGTTTGGCTGGGTTTTTTTTCCTCAAACCTGGCAAACCTGGTTAATAATACTACCTCGAGCTGAATCATTCAAAATGAGCTGTTAGACTGTACCCTAGAGGATTCTGTTGTTGACTTTCAAGGGCTAATTCTAGAATTACTCTAAAATTTCTCTAGCTGTCTGCCAACCAAAGGCTACGGTCACGAGTCACTGCTGCCACCCAAAACACTGCTATGAGACCATACTTTTTGTAGAACGTCTTGCTAATTAAAATAAAAAAATGAAAGAAAAGGGTTTAGGATGCCAAAACACAGATGATCTGCCTTCACTGTAGTGAACCAGTTTCTTATATAGTTTTGAAATGACAACCTTTATGGCTTTTGGTCACATCTTCGCATCTTGGCCTCTCACTACAATCATCTTCCCATGTCCTAATCTTATTGTTCATTTGTGTCGGGGATCAAATCTAACAGTGCGAAAGTTCTTGAGCCTTTTCATCAAGTTCCTTAATTATCAAAAGTAACAAAAATGGTCAAAGAGTGTATAAAAAGAAAGTGACAGTGACATAATGGAAATTATATCAGTCCAAAAGTTTGTATCCTCCTTTATGAAATTTTTTCTAATACTTTGTATGTCCTCCCTTTGCCTTTATAACTTCCTCCAACCTCTTTGGGTAACCTCTGAGCAGCTTTTGTATCCTCTCAGGTGTAATTTTAGCCCATTCCTCCTGGCATATTTGTTCCAAGTCTACCAGATTGCTTGGCTGTGTGTCCTGCACGGCCTTCTTCAAATCTATCCACAGGTTTTCTATTATATTCAAGTCTGGAGACTGGGAAGGCCATGGCAAAACATTCACCTTATTCTTTTTAAACCATTCCTGAGTTGACTTTGCTTTGTGTTTTGGATCATTGTCTTGTTGAAGGATCCACTGCCTTTTCATTTTTAGCTTTTTGACTGATGGTGGAAGGCTTGGCTTTAAAATCTGATATTGGGCTCGTTAATTTGCAAATCGTGCTTAAAATCCTGTAGTGTGAACTCGGCTTTAGTGTGAGTCTTAAGCCTAGTTCACTCTACAGGATTTTAAGACCGACTTGTAAATTAACTCTCCAGCTTTATGAAAGTTTACCAATTTAATTTTTAGATCTTCTGACAGCTGTTTCCCTGATCCCATTGTTGCTTGAGACTGCTCCTGGAGATCTATAAAATTCATGCTAATTTAACATACCTGGTGTCATTCATCAAGCATTAAGTGTTGATGATGTTTCTTAAAGGATCAGACACCCAACTTTACATATTAAAGTCAAATACCTAGAGGGTTAATCAAAGGGGATGTAAACTTTTTAGCTTGCTATTAAAAATAAATTTAGACTTGGACTCTGCTATTTTAACATTGAGGAAATACCGTAAAAGGTTATAGATACATACATACATATATATACAATAATATATATAAACACACATACACTACCAGTCAAAAGTTTGGACACACCTTTTAATTCAATGTTTTTTTGTTTAGGGATTTATTTTCTACATTCTGGAACAATACCGAAGATTTCATAACTATGAAATAACACACATGGACTTAAGTAATCCATATGTAATGACAACCAAAATCAGTCAGTTGTTATTTTAAGACACGAAGGTCAGATGTTCTGGAATAGTTCTTGCAAGAACAGTATTGTCAAGTGCATTTGCAAAACCCATCAAGCACCATGATGAAACTGGCTCACATGAAGACCATCCCAGTAAAGCAAGACCAAAACTGACCTCTGCTGCAGAGGAGAAGTTCATTTAGAGTGACCAGCCTCAGAAATCACCAATTAACAGCACCTCAGATTAGAGCCGTTATGAAGGCTTTACAGAGCATCAGTAGCAGACATATCTCAATATCAACTGTTCAAAGGGCATTATTGTGTATTTCGGCCGCCTTCAGCATTGTTTTACAATGTAGAAAGAAATAAACATCAGGAAAGACCATGGGATTAGAAGATGTGTCCAAACTTTTGACTGGTAGTGTATATATATGTATAATGTTCCATACAATGTCAAATAGCATATACTGAGAAAATATTTCATATCCACTGCTGATTCAAGGTCAATTCAGTCAGCATGATGTCAAGACATCCCTGATGCTAAAATGTGAAGAATCTCTTCAACAGTGTTCCTGTGGTAAAGCAATCGATACATTTACATTTACATTTCTGGCATTTGCCAGACGCTCTTATCCAGAGCGACATACGAAAGTGTTTTAAGTCTCTATCATTGAAAACATTAACACTGGTTCAATAGGTTACAGACTTAGGATACCATTAGCTTAAAATTATAAAACATATAAAAATACATAAACAGGGAAAGATAAGAGCTAGTTTAAGTGCTTCAGGAAAAGGTAGGTCTTAAGCCGTCGTTTGAAGATAGTCAGAGACTCTGCTGTACAAACATCTAGGTTGAAGTTCATTCCACCACCTCGGTGCCAGAAGAGAGAAGAGTCTAGATGAATACCTACCTTTTACCCTGAGAGATGGTGGGACCAGTCAGGCAGTGCTAGTGGATCAGAGGGAGCGAGGTGCAGTGCGAGGAGTAATAAGATCTTTGAGGTAAGATGGTGCTGGTCCATTCTTGGCTTTGTAGGCAAGCATCAGTGTTCATGTTAAGCTGCACAAAAAAGCAAGTGTGATAGAAATCCCCAGTACAGCATGTGCCCAAAGATTGCAGTGTAGTCAATGATGGGGCACAATCATGTCCATGTCCCAATAGTCATTCATTGTCATAGCAGCAGCCTATGTGCTTGTCCCTTTAGAAAAACATGTGAATCAGAATCAGCTTTATTGTCAAGTCCTGTTGGTTTTACATGTACAAGGAATTTGCCTTGGTGTATTGGTGCACAACAATAAAAATCTAAATATAAAAAATATCAAGAAAAGTCTAAGCAAATCTTTAGCAAGAAGAAATGAAGTGTGTAACAGGGCAGTATTATATTGTATAAAAAGTGAACCAGTGCAAGCAATAAATTAGCAGTGCTACGGTCAGTGCAGATAGAAACATTAAGTGGACATTCACTGTACATTAGTGGACCAATGCAAAACTCAGTTTGAGGTAGGAAGGTAAAATAAGGTGCAGGTGCAGTATGGCTGTCTGAGTCGAGTGTGTTAATGTGACATGTACAAACAAAACAAAGGGGGTTTGTGCGTCCAAGGAGGCAGAGACCATGGTGCGTCCTGCATGTTGTTGATGAGGCCAGTTGCTGATCAAAAAAGAAAGTTTTTATGCCATGAGGTTTTGTCTTGATGGACCACAGTCTTCTGCAGGAGGGGAGTGCCTTGAAAAGATGATGTGAAAGTCCTTAGGTGAAAATGATCAAAATGAAGGAGGCTGTGTTGTAGTGGATGTTGGAGTCTGGTGCAGCCATGCTTGTAGGCCATAGTGCATTGTGGGAAATGAAGTTTATCTCTTCACATACTAAGAACTGTTATCACATGACAGGTTTTATGAGTGATTCAACTTCTAAATCAAGTCTATGGAGCAAAAACAAGCCCATGGCCATACATTTCTACACACAATGTCACTAATGTTTCTTTCAATGATTCTTTTATTGTCAGATAACTGATTAAATATTATTGCTCAGCTCCTTGGCTCTCAGCTCCTTCTTTCTCAGCTTTTCCAGCTTCTCCTTCTTTCTTTAGCTCCTTCTTTCTGGGCTCCTCCCCAACGTAAACTCCACTTTCTACAAACAAAGAGCATTCGGAATCAGATGGAAATTTTGGTTGGATGAAGAAACTATTTATTATTTTGGGGGTTCAGTGTAAAAACAGACCATTGTCTGAGGGAAGCTCTAAATAAAAATCAGTAGGTAATTATAGACACAAGTTAAATACAATTTGTACAGAGATTATTTTCTCTTTTTAAGACCGACAAAACAAAGCAAACCAACACACACAGAATTTGACTTGCTGCAGAGGAGTCGAATTTCTTTCTTCGTGAGAGTTACACCGTGCTGAGTGCAGTGTTCAGCTGTGTGTGGGGAATAACACACACACACACACACACACAGAGGTATATAAAAGCAGTCTTGTTACCTGCTCTGCCACAAACTTGTTGACATCCTCATCCTCAGGTAGGAAGTCCTTCCAGTTGAGTTCAGCATCAATCCACAAAGCACCAGCTTTATTGTGACCCTAAAAATAAAAGGAGGAAAAATTATAAACATTTACATTGACGTTCTAGACGCCTCACATGTTACTTTAGAGTGTAGAGTCAGCAGTAACCAGGGCAGTAGCAGAACTGATCATTTCATATGAGGTAGTAACTGCTCAGATATTTCAGATCTCAAACAGAGAGAGAGAGAGAGAGAGAAAGAGAGAGAGAGAGAGAGAGAGAGAGAGAGAGAGAGACACGTACCAGTCGGTTGAGGATGTGAACCAGCAGCACAGCAGCTTTTCCTATTGGCAGCAATGGCTTCGTCAGCTCTCTACACACACACACAGTGAGAGTTTATGTTAATTACCTACAAATATTACATTATCTGTTAGAAATAGTGGAAGCAGTACAGCAGCATGTGACTGTGTCTCTGACAGAAGAACAGTTCATCAAATCACAGACTTCTGCACAACCCTAAACCAGTATACAGTGTTATTACTGCCTGAATCTTAACCTCCAAACCTTCTGAAAGCTCTGCTTCCAGTTGCACTCTTCTGGATTTTGAAGATTATTCAATATTTGGGAACAGTGAGGGGTTTCTGAGGACATCTAGGTTTTGTGTCTGATGTGGCGTCTAGTGAACGCTTCTTCAGTGTAACTTATGTGAGCAGTTTAAACTCACGCAGGTCTCACGTACGCGCTGCTTCCTTCTCTAACAGAGCTATGATTAGTCGTGATGTACGAACTGTAACCGCCCCGTTTTTCAAAACACAGACTGAAATTCGTGTATTATTGTATCTTTTTTCACCTAAATCGGGTTCCTATTTCCAGAATGTGCTTATCCCTATCACGCTGTGAAATGAAGGTTTTGCTGCTCGATAAACACCGTTACAGTAAGAAGTGTACCTGAAGAGCGGCCCCATGGGGATTCCTCCATCATGCAGCATGGGTGTGATGATCTCTGTCAGATACTGCCAGATGTGAGGAATGTCGATGGCCATGTCATCAGCCACCTCCAGAATCTCCCGAAGCCTGAAAAGACACACACACAATTTTATAGACGGTTCAAAGAGTCCACCATAAGATTTTTAGCCTCTAAATAAAAGTTTGCCTCTCAAAAGACAAATAACTCGATCGATAAAGTATTTATTTTTTGTGCCATAGTTCTGCATTGCAGAAGGACAATAACCTACATGTTGTGACATTGATGAGCTGCACTGCTTGGAAAAGTTGAAATCATTTTAACATAAGACGCGCGAGGGGCTGCAAAAGATGCGCACGCAACGGTCAAACACATTCGTATATCGCATATAGTGGCCCGGACACGTTGCACAAAACTGAGGTCATAATCCGAGCAGGGTGACGAGAGTGAAGAATATAAGGACACGTATCATGATGATATAAAAAAAAAACAGACAAAGTCTATTGGGACATTTATCAGTAATGTAAAATAGCAGGGGTTTGTGATTAATGTCTGTGGAACCAACAGCGTTCTCCTGCTGCTCTGAGGAACACTCACCCTCTGAAGTACTGCTCAGGAGGTAAAATCCTGGTGCTGATCAATTCATGCAGCAGAAGGCCCAGGCGCTCTCGGGCGACGGTGCTGCGTTCGAGCGTCAACTCCACGGCGTTACGTACGAAGACGAAGAGCACAGACGCACTGTTCAGCTCCTCTACACACTGCACTGCCTCCTACAGGACAGAGAGAGAAAGAGTTTGAACATAACACTTCTGGCTTTAAAGCGACTGCAGTACAGAATTTCACTTGCAGTCATTTTCACCTTCAGGTCGTTGATGTGCAGGTACTCCTCGATGATGGCGGTGGTTTTCTTCTCCACCTCCTCCTCACTCAGGGCCGGTTTGCAGATACCTTTTCTGTCCAGCCCCTGGTCCTGGGGAACTCTGCACTTAGAGTCCAATGAGGATGAGCAGGATGTGGATGAAGGTCCTGACTGATGAAGGACTGAGAATCGGTTCAGGGTGCACATGGCCGACTGTCCTGCATCAGGCTGTGACAATAAAATAAATAAAGAAATAAATACACACACACACACACACACACACACACACCAAACTGACCTTAACCCACTTTATGGTCTATGAGCATTACGTTCATTTCAATTTCTCAAACAAACTCATCATAAATTGATGGTTTTGTTGTTTTGCACTCAGGTGTTCAGTACCTCGGTGAGGCGGGGCGTGTCGATGGGCTGCTTCATGGTCCTGTTGGGTACCGCGTTCCAGCCCTCGTCCTGAGGGTGATTCATTTTGCCTCGTCTTTCTTGACACGAGTTTTTCTTGGACTGAAGCAGCTGCTGCACTTTAATCAGCTCTCTTTGTTCCTCCAGTTCTGCATCTTTATGGATCTGGTCAATGGTTTTAGGGCCCTGGTCACCTCGCCGGGGAACCCAGTTATTCTGTACACACGGAAAAGAGCAGGAGGATCAGAGGCAGAAGAATGTGAACAAACTCAAATCCTTCTGGCTCACTCGGATATCTGATCCACCATTATCTGGCTTGGATCTGGTCTGATAACGATCCTGCATGCGGATTCAGTGCCTCCTCTACTGTTTACACCATGTTTTTACACCCAGTATAACGTGAATTATTACACCCTTTCTTATGACACAACACAAAACAGCCCTAATCTTTTATAGAAACACTAAAGAAAAAGCTCTTCAAAACACCAGGTTAAAAATATGGCAAGTGGGGAAAGTGCTGCTCTGAGCATGATCAACAAAATAAATGTGTTTGAACAACAAAAGTGCTTAAAAAAGTAGGACAATTAAAGGTAAAGTGATGAAGTGAGAGAGAGTCTCTTTTAAAATGTCTAAAGTCAAATAAAGAAAATGAAATGTACTTTTCTCAGGTCCAACACGTCCTGCAGCATGAAGCGGATCCTTGAAGATGTTTTTCTCTCCTTTACTATCTGCTCCATTTGTTGGAAGTACTGATCCATACAGGGCTATAAAACACACACACACACACACACACACACACACACACAATTAACACACTGCAGCAGTGCTGAAGTTAACCTGACTAAAGAGAATTCAGCAGGGTTTGTGTGTGTGTGTGTGTGTGTGTGTGTGAGCACTAGTTACCTTTGACTCCTCGAGGTCCAGGTTCTTGCCGATGGTGGACAGGAGTCTGCAGAGAACCTCGAGGCTCTCCTCATGGTTCTTCAGCAGCTTGACGATGCAGACGTGCATGATCTGCTCCTTCACCATCTTCAGCTTAAACAGCTCTCCGATGAATTTGATGTTGCCGAGGGAACGGCGGCGGGCTTCATTTAGCCGCTGCTCAACTTCCTCCTGCAGGAAAACATCAGCGCTTAGTCACGGTGGTCACGCTGGTTACGACATTATCAGTGTAAGATTTACATACACAGCTTATTTTCTCCATGGTCTTAAACATGCTTTACATATAAAAGATCTGAAGAGTTCCTATAAATCCACATTGCGTAGTTAAAAGACGTGCGCGAGTGTGTGAGATAGAGAGATGGTGTGTGTGCAGCACCTCTGTGGCAGCATCCAGCTCCTTCTGCTTCTGCTGAAAGATCTCGTCATCGCCTTTGTCCTTCTCAAACTCTTTCTGGCAGCGATTCAGCAGCAGTCTGTGGAAACTCACAGTGGCTCCAGAGTTGTCAGAGGTGGGCACTTTCAGCTGGACAAAGGAGAAAAAAAGATGATTTAAAAACCAGACGATTATGTGCTTTTTTACTGTCACCAAACGTAAATGTCATTTTAAGCCAAAAGACACTTCGGTATATCGATGACAGCATCCTATCAAGTAACCTGCATAAAAATCAACACAGCCCTTTTGCATGTAGCTTTAGTTTTGCTGTTTTCCCCATATGGGTAGAAATTTCTGGAAGACATGAACAGCTCTTGTGTATGTGTATAGATAGATAGATGAACAGCTCTTGTGTATGTGTATAGATAGATAGATGAACAGCTCTTGTGTATGTGTATAGATAGATAGATGAACAGCTCTTGTGTATGTGTATAGATAGATAGATGAACAGCTCTTGTGTATGTGTACAGATAGATAGATGAACAGCTCTTGTGTATGTGTACAGATAGATAGATGAACAGCTCTTGTGTATGTGTACAGATAGATAGATGAACAGCTCTTGTATATGTGTATAGACAGATAGATGAACAGCTCTTGTGTATGTGTACAGATAGATAGATGAACAGCTCTTGTGTATGTATAGATAGATAGATGAACAGCTCTTGTGTATGTATAGATAGATAGATGAACAGCTCTTGTGTATGTGTATAGACAGATAGATGAACAGCTCTTGTGTATGTGTACAGATAGATAGATGAACAGCTCTTGTGTATGTATAGATAGATAGATGAACAGCTCTTGTGTATGTGTATAGATAGATAGATGAACAGCTCTTGTGTATGTGTATAGATAGATAGATGAACAGCTCTTGTGTATGTGTATAGATAGATAGATGAACAGCTCTTGTGTATGTGTATAGATAGATAGATGAACAGCTCTTGTGTATGTGTATAGATAGATAGATGAATAGCTCTTGTGTATGTGTATAGATAGATAGATGAACAGCTCTTGTGTATGTATAGATAGATAGATGAACAGCTCTTGTGTATGTGTATAGACAGATAGATGAACAGCTCTTGTGTATGTATAGATAGATAGATGAACAGCTCTTGTGTATGTGTACAGATAGATAGATGAACAGCTCTTGTGTATGTGTATAGATAGATAGATGAACAGCTCTTGTGTATGTGTATAGATAGATAGATGAACAGCTCTTGTGTATGTGTATAGATAGATAGATGAACAGCTCTTGTGTATGTGTATAGATAGATAGATGAATAGCTCTTGTGTATGTGTATAGATAGATAGATGAACAGCTCTTGTGTATGTGTATAGATAGATAGATGAACAGCTCTTGTGTATGTATAGATAGATAGATGAACAGCTCTTGTGTATGTGTATAGATAGATAGATGAACAGCTCTTGTGTATGTGTATAGATAGATAGATGAATAGCTCTTGTGTATGTGTATAGATAGATAGATGAACAGCTCTTGTGTATGTGTATAGACAGATAGATGAACAGCTCTTGTGTATGTGTATAGATAGATAGATGAACAGCTCTTGTGTATGTGTATAGACAGATAGATGAACAGCTCTTGTGTATGTGTATAGATAGATAGATGAACAGCTCTTGTGTATGTGTATAGACAGATAGATAGATGAACAGCTCTTGTGTATGTATAGATAGATAGATGAATAGCTCTTGTGTATGTATAGATAGATAGATGAACAGCTCTTGTGTATGTATAGATAGATAGATGAACAGCTCTTGTGTATGTGTAGAATAAAGTGTAGGTTTTGACATGACCGATAAATGTGGACCGAGAGGCTGGGTGTGGCGACTCACCCCCACAAAGCAGCGGCACATGTTGGCATAAGTGACTGAGAAGTTGGGTTCAGAAATGGCTTTTTCGAAGATGAGGTCCACGACGCCTTTAAGTCTCTCCTCCGTGTCGATGGTCAGCTCCATGAACCGTTTCATGAGCTGCTGGAACATCTCCGGCGTCAGTTTATTCAAGATACTGCGCACTCTCTTGAAGAGCTCCTGGGTCTTGACCATTTCCTGGTCATCCTTGTTGCTGCGGGACTTCTTCGCCGCCGGCTTCCAGGCTTTCTCAGCCTTGTCCAGTTGCACGTCATCGTTCAGAGACACGCGGGTGATGATCTTGTTTGGCTTTTTAAGATCACACTGCTGAGAGACGACAAAAACAATTGAAAGGTTTATTTAAAACTGAAAGGCTGTGACTTCGTCAACTGCTTGGCTTATACTTTTAATTAATGCACCAAATAAAAGACTGATCAACTCTCAGATACTCAAGACTTTAATGTTACAATTAATAAAACTATCTGGTGTTTTGAAGTTCCTTTTGTGAGACTTACAGGTCCTCGACGTGCTCCAGGGCAATAAAAAGTGATATATTAGCCTGACACTTCATACTGAGTAAATCACTGTGCTCCTACAGAGCGTCATGTCACTAACGGTCATGTTTACCTTGTCTAGAACGACGCCGGGGATGTCTGGAAAACCCTCGGGTCTGCGCATGCTGGCACTGACGAACCGTAAACGCAGCAGGAATTCCCGATCGTACTTCTTCCTCTCTTTTTGGTTACTAGGAGTGGCAGCGGGATGAAGCTCTGAGGGCTGGACCTCAACAGGAGCAAGCTCAAGAGTGTTGTTCGGCTCCGCCTCCTTTGGGGGTGTGGTTTGTAGAGGGGCAGGAGCCTCCACAATGTCACCCCCTGTAAGTTCCAGGTGGTCAGACAAGACATCACCAAAAATGATGTTGGCTTTCTTTGCCTTCTCTTTTTCTTCTTCTGTCATGGAGAATCTGACCGGCTCCCTGGACTTTTTCTGTGATCGGGTCTGAGGGAAAACACACACTGGATCAATGTAATGTTCATCATAATGTATCTAAACTGAAATAAAGTAATATTACACACAACACCACTAAAACAGCTGGAGTACACTGTGAAATTGTCCAGCTCAGTATTCACCTCTGAAGCAGGGGCAGTGTTTGGCTCCGCCTCCTTTGGGGGTGTGGTTTGTACAGGGGCAGGAGCCTCCACAATGTCACCCCCTGTAAGTTCCAGGTGGTCAGACAAGACATCACCAAAAACGATGTTTGCTTTCTTTGCCTCCTCTTTTTCTTCTTCCGTCAGGGGAATGAAGAATCTGACCGGTTCCCTGGTCTTTTTCTGTGATCGGGTCTGAGGGAAAACACACACTGGATCAATGTAATGTTCATCATAATGTATCTAAACTGAAATAATATAACACACAACACCACTAAATCAGCTGGAGTACACTGTGAAATTGTCCAGCTCAGTATTCACCTCTGAAGCAGCGGCAGTGTTCGGCTCCACCTCCTTTGGGGGTGTGGTTTGTAGAGGGGCAGGAGCCTCCACAATGTCACCCCCTGTAAGTTCCAGGTGGTCAGACAAGACATCACCAAAAATGATGTTGGCTTTCTTTGCCTCCTCTTTTTCTTCTTCTGTCATGAAGAATCTGACCGGTTCCCTGGTCTTTTTCTGTGATCGGGTCTGAGGGAAAACACACACTGGATCAATGTAATGTTCATCATAATGTATCTAAACTGAAATAAAGTAATATTACACACAACACCACTAAATCAGCTGGAGTACACTGTGAAATTGTCCAGCTCAGTATTCACCTCTGAAGCAGGGGCAATGTTCGGCTCCCCCTCCTTTGGGGATGTGGCTTGTAGATGGACAGGAGCCTCCACAATGTCACCCCCTGTAAGTTCCAGGTGGTCAGACAAGACATCACCAAAAACGATGTTGGCTTTCTTTGCCTCCTCTTTTTCTTCTTCTGTCATGAAGAATCTGACCGGTTCCCTGGTCTTTTTCTGTGATCGGGTCTGAGGGAAAACACACACTGGATCAATGTAATGTTCATCATAATGTATCTAAACTGAAATAAAGTAATATTACACACAACACCACTAAATCAGCTGGAGTACACTGTGAAATTGTCCAGCTCAGTATTCACCTCTGAAGCAGGGGCAATGTTCGGCTCCGCCTCCTTTGGGGATGTGGCTTGTAGATGGACAGGAGCCTCCACAATGTCACCCCCTGTAAGTGTCAGGTGGTCGGACAACAAAGCACCAAAAACGATGTTGGCTTTCTTGGCCTCCTCTTTTTCTTCTTCCGTCAGGGGAATGAAGAATCTGACCGGTTCCCTGGTCTTTTTCTGTGATCGGGTCTGAGGGAAAACACACACTGGATCAATGTAATGTTCATCATAATGTATCTAAACTGAAATAAAGTAATATTACACACAACACCACTAAATCAGCTGGATTTGTTTCTTTCTTCCTGTGTAGTAGTATTTTTGTAGTACACTGTGAAATTGTCCAGCTCAGTATTCACCTCTGAAGCAGGGGCAGTGTTCGGCTCCGCCTCCTTTGGGGGTGTGGTTCTCGGGGGTACAGGATCCTTCACAGCGATGCTGCATTCAGGCCTTTTAGGAGGTGTCGTCAGTAAAGCCGACATTTTTACTCCATAGAGCTCGGCCATCATGTCTCGATCGCAGTCATCTGGGTCCGTGATTATAATCTGTAAGGAATTAGGATAAATGCTTGATTCGTGAGCACAGAATGACTGTAATAAAACCAGCCAGATGTCTGCTATTCTAGCAGAACTTTATTTGATTCATTACCAGTTTGCGCTCCCTTTTCTGCAGAAGATGATGACCTTCATACAGAGGATGTAAGGTTGGATAAAACACTCCAGCTGAAAAAAAAAAAACAGACCCAACATGTAATTAATAACACCTCAGGCCCTGTCCCGAATCAGAAAAAGTTCAGCCCTATACATAATAAATTCATATTTTACCCATGTAATAGTTTTTAATAATGATAATAATAATAATAAAAAAACATTACCACTCATGAAGCCAGCACTTCTGTCCTGACCTTCCATAGGACTGGTCATTTCCGGCATCTGCCGGAAAAAAGTGCACAGTTCAATTAACTATTTTTTCTACACTATTTATTCAAGTGTTTGTGCAAAAGTGACGTGTAGTTCACGATGGAGTCGACTCCTTCAATTAGTTCATAAAAGAATCGATTCAATGAACCGACTCGCCCGTGAGCCTCACGGAGGATTAGCGATCTAAAGCGATAGCTGAAGCAAAAGCAGTAAGTAAATAAAGTTTTCTCACGGCACAGTTGTGGTGACAAGCATCGTCTCTTAGACAGCGCATTACCATTTTTAATCATAAAACGGTTTATAACTCATTATACTGACTTATAAATCTCCACAGGGTTTAGCTAGGCTAACATTACCGAGTGCTAACATTACACTCATTTATAAACGTACATGAACTACAGGAGTGTTAACGGAGCTAATGAGCTAACAAAGTAACGACAATTAGCTTTCCGTAAGCGAGTCTCGTTATTTATGAATATTAAAAGGGGTGAAGTTAATTTCCTGAAAACAGTCAAGAACATTAAGAAAACGCTAATGTTCTGTTTTATTTAAAAGACCAGTTGTTGTTAAAATACCTTTTTACACAAGCAGAAGTTGAAGTTTCTCTTGCTCGCCGGTTTTCTGACAAAATGATCTATTTGTCGCTGTTTTTTTAACAAAATGATCTATTTGTCGCTGTTTTTTTTAACAAAATGATCTATTTGTCGCTGTTTTTTTAACAAAATGATCTATTTGTCGCTGTTTTTTTAACAAAATGATCTATTTGTCGCTGTTTTTTTAACAAAATGATCTCTTGTCGCTGGTTTTGTGACAAAATGATCTATTTGTTGCTGTTTTTTAACAAAATTATCGCTTTCTCGCGGTTTTTTTAAATAAAATGATCTTTTGGTTTTCGCACTCAAACTTGCGTCTTGCTTCGTCGCTGTTAGTCGATGTTGTGTTTAATCTTTGCCATGACAACCGAGGCGTCTGTTCTTAATGACGTATGATTTGATTCTGATTTCGGTTCCAACTCACCCCCCATCGCCCCCCCCCTCCATCTCAACCCCCCCTCCAGTTCCAGCTCATCCCCCCCATCACCCCCCCTCCATCTCAACCCCCCCTCCAGTTCCAGCTCACCCCCCCCTTAAACACTAGAATTGGTTATACCGTGTCTCATCAAGCACAAAGTGACTGACCCGATGCTTCATATGAAGATTGTCCACAGAAAACTGTAGAGAAAAACATCCCAAGAACAGAATCAAGAGCATAATCACTCCTAGCATTCATTTAGTGTTCATTTCTACATCATCATTCTACACCACTCTACTGAGCAGATATTAATGCCAGAGTGGATAAAACATTCATCTAGAAAACTACCATTTAAAACTCAATACTCAAATAGAAATCTTTAGTTTCTTATAATAAACTTATAATATGTATGTTTACTATTAACATTATAATTAGACTCATGAGACATTTATTATATATAGAAAATAAACATACATTTTAAAAATTAATTCTGTTTTTGTTTGCTCAAATCCTCTTTCTTTCTTTCTTTCTTTCTTTCTTTCTTTCTTTCTTTCTTTCTTTCTTTCTTTCTTTCTCTCTACTTAGTTTCATGTTTTCATGAATAGAAAATTGAATTTAATAATTCTGCAATTTTAAATAATAATTGTATCATGTTTCAGTTATTTATTTCGTTTTTCTATGGAAGACACCGAATCATGTTTGTTGTTTTTTTAATGTGTATTGAGCCTCATTTATCAAGTTGGAGATGACTGGATTCATGTGTAAATTGTTTGTACGAGTGTTTACACATGAAAATTCTTAGTATTCTAAAAAAACCCAAAAAAAAAAACCTGTGAATGTAAAGAAATAAATGCTGACATCCTCTTCGTGCTCGACCTGACCCATTTCAAATCTTATCATCTGAATGGATTACTGCACTTTGCTATCTGAAAAAAAAAACCACTGTAGAGGTTAAACGACTTATTTTTAACTCTGTTTAAAGTGTTTAACTAATAAAAGAGAATTGGAGTCTCGATTAAAAAAAAAAAAAAACTCGATTAGTTCATTAGGTCAGGAAACATTTACTAAGAATAAGATTTTTACATTATTAAAAATCAAAAAAGTTTCGTATATATGTAATTACATGTTATACCTGTATATAACTTCCACTTGTGTTCCTTTACCCTGATGTTCATTTCATTTAATGCATTTCATGCTTAACACAGGCCGTGTAGATCAGCTTCCTGACCCAAAGTCCATCTCCTCTTCTGGTCACTAGCTCCCTGAGTGTCACAATCATGCCTATAATGATCTTGGCTATAAAATCAGGGGTTGAATGTCTTTGTCATGTCACACTCCAACCTGGTGGTTAATATGAAGCTCATATGAATGTAGACACTCAGGACTTTAAGAGTTTTTAGTGGTTCATAAGAATTTCTGTTCTTACATAGCCTACTAGTGGCAATATAATATAAACACACTCGTCTCACACTAAAAGCCCACTGAATGTCCTCACTCGTTTTATATCAGACTGATTTTCACAACCAGAAAATGTTAGTTTATACTGAAGGAAAATATGCAGCATGTCCATTTCCATTCCACTGGTGCACTAGAACACCAGCATACTGATAGAAAGGGTTTATGCTCAAGTCATATTAATATAATATTTATTTTGTAATTATAAACAGGAAATGTTCACATTACCTATTTTATGCCCATGTCTCTCTAGAAGAACGCCAGCGCTGTACCCAACTCCAACTATGCTTCTGCTGCGGTAAAACTGATCACCAATGTGCTGCCTGTCCTGAGAAACCCTCACATCAAGGCTCTAAGGTGGGCTGGATCTCTCGTTTGTGTAGTGTAACTGTTGTTGTTACCTGTTGTTTTGTAGCCCTAGCTGTCTCCGGAGCCGCTGTCAATCTTATCGATCATCAACTCGTGGAAGAATTGCAGCTACCTACATCACCCTGCACCACCCCTCTCCACATCACGGCAGTCGACAACCAACCCATCGGAGAGGGCTACATCACCTGTCATACCATCCCTGTCACCATTCAAGTGGGACTCTTCCACATGGAGAAACTCTCCTTTTATTTCACCTCCTCACCCACCAACCCAGTTATCTTAGGTTTTCCATGGCTCCAGGTACACAACCCTATGTTCTCTTGTTGGGACAAAGAACTGACTCAATGGTTCCCATATTGCTTGAATCACTGCCTCAATGTTCACACCACCCGTCCATGCTTAACCATTCTGTGGAGAGCCCAGCCCTCAACCAGCCTACACTCATTCCTGGGGTCTATGACAATCACAGGGCAGTTTTTTTAGCAAAGAACGAGCCACTGTACTGCCCCCTCAATGACCATGGGACTGCTCCATTGTCCCAGGTTTAACTAATTCGAAGTGCTTGTCCTTAAAGTGGCACTCACAAAAAATACTTAAAAAATCCCTGCTATATCTTGCTGTGGCCACCGTGTATAGACGTTGATTTTCTAAAAGAGTTTGCACATCTACTCTCAGACCCATTGATTAATTCTGATAAATTGTTGATTGTTGGAGATTTTAATATTCATGTAGACGACAATAATGATGCTTTGGGACTCGCATTTATGGATTTGCTAAATTCCTTTGGGGTCAAACAAAACATTACTAGACCAACTCATCGTTTTAATCATATACTAGATTTAGTTATATCACATGGAGCAGATGTCACTGATATAAATATTCTACCTCAAAGTGATGATATCACAGACCATCAGCTTTTAGTGTACACTCTACCTGTAGAACATATTAGCAATGTCTCTCCACGTTATCGATTTCGTAGAACCATTATTCCGACCACTAAAGACAGATTCACAAGTAATCTGCTAGATCTGTCTCAACTTTTTACTAAACCCCTAAATGCAGATGATCTAGATGAAGTAAGTAACAGCATAGGCCCTATTTTCATCAGCACACTAGACACTGTTGCCCCCATCCGACTACAAAAGGAGATAAAACACCTGCACCATGGTGTAATAGTCATTCTCACGCCATCAAGAGAGCAACTCGTAACCTCGACCGAGAGTGGAGAAAAACTACATTAGAAGTTTTTAGAATTGCGTATAAAGACAGTGTGTCCAGCTATAGACTGACTCTGAAAGCTGCTAGGGCTGAGCATCTGAGCAAACTGATAGAAATAAACCAATAAACCTGTTGGAGCCTATCCCAGCGCACATAGGGTGAAAGGCAGGGGTACACCCTGGACAGGTCCCAAAACAATTCCAGATTCTTATTTAGTACAGTGGCTAGAGTAGCAAAACATCAGATATCTGAAAAGAGTACTCCATCACAGTTTAGTAGTGAGGACTTTATGAATTTCTTCACCGAAAAAATTGATAGTATCAGAAACAAAATATTGGATGTTGAACCTTTGACACCATCCTGTGATCCAGTCCCGCCTAAAGCTCCACATCTAGAGCTACAATGCTTTACAGGTATAGGACAGGAAGAGCTAGATAAACTTATGACCACGGCTAAATCAACAACGTGTTTGTTAGATCCAATTCCAGTTAGATTGCTGAAAGACATGATACATACAACTGGAGAGCCTCTTCTCAACATTATTAATTCGTTATTAATACCTGGCTATATTTAGATCACGTCCCTAAACCTCTCAAGTTGGCTGTTATTAAGCCTCTTCTTAAGAAACCGAAACTAGACCCTAATGAATGATCAAATTACAGACCGATTTCTTTTTTGTGAACAATTGTTTTATTAAGGAAAATAGTTCAGTATAACACAAAAAACAACACATCAATTTAGTCTGTAGCCATAAACCCCACCCTCCCGGTAGACTCAAACTGTACTAAGAAAGCGTAAGAGATTGCAGTGGAAAAAGGTACAAACTATAATGCTTAATCACAAAGATAGAAAGAAAAGAAAAATAAATGAACAGTAGTAGAAATAATAATAATATATACATAAATACAAAGAAAATTATACATCAAAGAGAGGAAACAAAGGATTTAACAGTTTCCAAAATAGCCCTCCAGATCTTCAGAGTTTTTGTCTTTGCTCCATGAATGCGGGCTGTTGATAGTTCCATAGAGACAATGTCAAGCAGAGATAGGCCCCATATACGTCTGGACATTAAATGGGGAGGAGCCCAGCGACTGACTAACATTTTCTTAGCAGCAGTAAAAGCAGCTAAAAGTAAGTATCTTTGTTGTGGAGACAGAGCCAGGTCAGAAAAGTTATTTAAGAAAAAAAGGTCTGGAGTCAAAACCACATCCTTTTCTACTAAAAAATATATGTCATGAGCAAGCTGAGACCAGAAGAGAGAAAGTGTAGAACATTCCCAAAAAAAATGTAAATAGGTACCAAGTGCCCTCTGTGGACATAAATTGCAATTTGGGGAGGATAACACATGCATATAAAAGAGTTTTACAGGGGACAAATAGAGTCTATGTAGTAATTTCCAGTGGGTCATCTGATGATTGGGGTTTTTTGAGGATGATGTGATTGTTATCCAAATTTGATCAGAGGATAAAGTTTGTGTATCATAACTGATATCCTTAAACCAGATGGTTGTTATGGGTAATGGTTTGGATGAGTTTGGAGGAGAAAAGAGTAAATAACTGAGGCAGAAATAACAGAATTATCAGTGGAGAGAAAAACTTTCCGCAAAGGATGTACAGGTAATTGTGCATCCCAGGGAACTCCATATGCGCGAAGCGCTGACCTAATGCAAAGGTACATGAAAAAGGAGGTTCCTGGTAGATTAAAGAGGGCCTTAATATCTTGAAACGATTTCAAACCTTTGTCATCAAAAATGTCACCAAAGGAATTCACTTTGCATTTAATCCATTGTGGACAGTAAAATGGGTTTTTACCTGATAAGAAATTATTATTATGAAACAAAGGTGAATGGCGATGCCACTTCACGTTTGGGTCTATCTTCCTGGTCACCGTTCTTCAAGTGGAGATAAAATGTGTTATGATGGGGCCAAAGCGTAGTTTACATTGTCTAAGAGAGACACCAGCAAAAACCAAATGCTCTATATTGTGAGGGAGAACAAGAGATTCTTCAATAGTCCACCATGAAGTTGACACATTTGGCTTAAACCAGGCTGAGAGTGCATGGAGAGTGAAGGAGTCAGCGTATAATTTAAAATTTGGAAAGGACCAGCCCCCATCTGATCTGCTGCGCTGTAGAGTGGATAATTTGATTCTGGGGCGTTTACCATTCCAAATATAGTGGGAGACTACTGAGTTAAGTTTTTTCCAATAGCCAGCAGGTGGGGGTAAAGGAATCATGGAGGAATAAAAATTTACACGAGGAAGGATGTTCATTTTAATAACAGATATCCTTGCATGGAAAGAAGTAGGAAGATGCGTCCAATTTGCGAGATCTGAGGTGATTCTAGTCAGGTTGTTATTCAAATTTTTTGAGACAATATCTCGCAGGGACGGATAGATATCTACACCTAAGTATGTAAAGGAATGCACCACCGGAATAGAACCAGAGAATGCTGCAGGTCCAACCCGAGAATTGAGAGGAAGCAGACATGACTTTGTCCAATTAATTTTGTACCCTGATAGATTACTGAACTGATTAAATAAATTTAAAACGTGGGGGACTGATAGAACTGGATTGTCTAAAAATAGCAATATGTCATCTGCAAATAAAGATATATGATGTGGAGTGTTCCTAACCAATATAGGAAGTATAAGTTCTGACTGACGCACAGCTTGAGCAAGAGGTTCTAGAGACAAGGCAAACAGTAGAGGTGAAAGAGGGCAGCCCTGACGGGCGCCTCTTCCAATTAGGAATGATTGTGAACTTATCTGGCCAGTAAGAATGGTGGCTGAGGGATTAACATAAAGAATTTTAATCATGTTTATAAAGTTAGAGCTAAATCCTAAGTGATCTAGCACTGCCCATAAATAGTTCCACTCCAAATGATCAAAAGCTTTCATTGCATCTAAAGAGAGAATAGCAGAGGGAGAAATCGACTGTTCGGATGAGGAGGTTATGTGAAGAAGTCTACGCAGATTGTCTGAAGCAGAGCGAGATTTAATAAACCCTGTTTGGTCACAATTGACAAGTTTAGACATAAAGCCTTCTAAGTGGCAGGATAAAACCTTTGCATAAATTTTAACATCTGTACCTAATAGAGAGAGTGGGTGGTAACTAGAACATAAAGTAGATTCTTTATCTTTTTTTAACAGAAGAGATATAATGGCCATATTCATGTTTTGTGGAAAGGATCCTTGATCTATCGAATATTGCATCATAAGTAACATAAGTGGCCCCAAATCGGACCGGAAGGTCAAATAAAACTCAACTGGTATGCTATCTAGGCCTGGGGATTTCCCTTTGCTCATAACTTTGATCGAAGACTCTAGTTCAATAAGTGATAAAGGTCTAGCTAAAAACTCTGAATCTGAATCTGACAGATGTGGAAGATTAAGAGAAGATAAAAAGGAAGTGTAGGATGTGGGTTCACATTTAGAGTTGGAGCTGTATAGTTCACAATAAAAAGAGCGAAAAGTGTTATTTATGCTCTTCTGGTCAGTCAGAACCTCATCGGTATGAGATTTCACCGCTGTAATATTAGCAAATTTTTCACTATTACGTAGTCTTAGAGCTAGTAAATGGCTAGGTCTGCTACCTTGAAAGTAATAATTTTGTCTGGATCTTTGAATAAGAAATTTGGCTCTGCCTCTATATAATAAATTAAGTTCTTTCCTAATAGTTTCAATTTTAACTGCCGTACACTCCGAAAAAGTGTGCTGGTTTGTCTGTTCTAATGATCGGAGATTGGATTCCAGGTCAAAAATTTTCTTTCGATGAATTTTCTGGCAATGGGAAGCATATGAAATTGAAAAATTCCTGATAAAGCCCTTTGTCGCCTCCCACAATATCCGTGGGTCGTCTACCGAGCCTTTATTGATGGCGATAAATTCACGTAGTTTACTTCTGAATTGATCACAAAAAGACTCATCTTTTAATAGATTGGTATTAAAGCGCCATCTGGGTGCTCGTGAAGGACGCTGGATAATTGAAAGTTTCAAGAAATTAGTGCTATGGTCCGAGAGCGATAGAGGAGAGATGTCAACTTCACATATCATTGAAGTTAAGGAAGAGGAAGCAAAAATGTAGTCAATCCGTGAATATGATTTGTGTCTAGCTGAGAAAAAAGTATATGTTTTTTGGGAGGGGTTGAATAATCGCCATAGATCTACTAGTGAAAAAGAGGTTATGCATTGGTTAAGGTGTTCAGTGTGTAAGAAAAATCTGGGAGTAAGAAAAATTGTCACCGGATCTATCAAGGTCATTGGACATTACAGCATTCATAACTGCACCCATTACTACCTCAAAGTCTGCTAGATCAGTGAAATAGGTAGATAATTCGGAGAAGAAAGTTGGATCTGGGCTACATGGTGCGTAAACTGAGAGAAATGCTAACTTCCTATTCCCAACCATGGACTTCATATAAGCTATTCTTCCAGCATTATCACCACTTCTGTCTAGAAGAAATGTCTGGAAATATTCAAATGTCTTCTAACGATTATCAAAACACCTTTAGATTTATTGTCAGTCGCAGCAAAAGAAACCACCTCGTAGTATTTATTATTGCATCTGTGAACATCATCCTTCTGCAAATGAGCTTCCTGGATTAAAGCAATGTCAATCTTCCTTATGGGGGCCATTTAAACCATTAACAGTACAACTCAGTATCTTCATTTCAGTCATAACTATCAAACAAATAAGTGAACCGAACCAATGGGACAAAGTAATACCACTGCAAATGAATTCTTATAAGTCTACCTTTAACCCAACCCTCCCTTACTGAAAAACCCAACAACCCACCGTAAACCCACCCCATAGAACTTTTACAAACTGGGGTGGAAACAAACCCCAGGCTGCCACCTTCCCTTGTCTCAATCAGTGACAGTAACATGACAGCCCGTATGAAACTCTAAAACACCGCCATTAACCCTATTATGAGAAAACAGAATAACCTCAAATTCGCCCGAGTAAAAAAGTGGGGTACAAAAACAAAAATAAGAAGTTTTAAATAAAGTGTATATACTCTTCATAATGAGGAAGTGACCATAAATAGTTAAGTCGTGTATATTGGAAACTGTACATTAGTGATACCAAATTTCCTTACATGGAGAAACAGCCAGTAGAAGATTGTCGTATTGAGATCAGGATGAGCAAATTAGGAGTGGAGTCACTCAGTATTATCTAGCCTTTGTGCCACGTCCATCCTAGGAGAGTGAGGACCGGGGATCGAGCTTAGGAATTGACGCGCTTCATCCGGGGAATGCATTAATTTGGTCTCGCCGTGTTTCATGACGATCCTCAGCGTAGCTGGATACTGAAGAAAGGTCTGCAGGCCTGCCTCTTTCAATTCCCTCCGTATTGTACCGAAGGAGCTCCGCTTCTTTGCCGTCACAGGAGAGAAGTCGGGGAAGAAGCTCAGCATCGCGCCGTCACTCGTTGTTACGGGGCCGTGATGTCTTGCTTCATTTAAAATCAAATTCCTGTCGTTATAGCGTAACAGCTTGAGGAGATACACTCGCGGTTCAGAATGATCAGTTGAAGCTCTGGAGTAAACACGGTGTGCACGTTTGATCTCGATATCTTTACCCGCAAGTGATGGGATCCAGATCGGCAGTGACCGCCTCAGAAAGCCAATTGGGTCATCTTTTTCTGCCCCTTCAGGTAATCCCAGTAGCCGGAGATTATTACGTCTGCTGCGGTCTTGAAGATCAGTCAATTGTTGCTCGAGGGCATCCAGACGGCTAGTGTGTTCGTTGATTACTCTCTTTTGTTCCCTCTGTTCCCTGGTTAAAAACTCAACTTTAGAGCACATATTCTGGATTATAGTCATGTGAGAGACAAATTCAGTGTGCATTGCTGCTAATTCAGTTTTTAGAATATCCTCAAACCGCTTTATAGTGGCCGCCATGTTGTCCTCCATATCCGCTCGGCCTGCCGCGATTGCTGGTTTAGATTTCTTCTTAGTTGGCGAGGATGACGGTGAAGGATAAGCGAGTTTCCGATTGTGTGACATCTACAAACCAATGGCGAACAGAAAAAAACTACCCCAATGTACAAAAAGAAGACGAACAACAGTAAAAAAGGGCTACATGTGCGGAGCTTTACTAATGTGCGACTTGGTTCATGAAAACGTCAAGTGATCTCCCCACAGACCGATTTCTAACGCAGTACATGCAGCATGTTTTTATAAGAAATAAAAAGAATAAAAAGTAGATAGAATAGATAGTACTAGTGTAAGTGGTGTAATTACTTACTGTTTACTCTTACTGGTCTGTTCTTATGCCATTGAGTGAACATTGTTATCTGTTACTTACACTGTCATAGCATTTGTTAAGTTTGTGTTTGTGTTTCTGATATTTTTGATATACTGTACTTGATCACTGGAAATACATGAAATATATATTTCAACATTTGAATGTGTATCTCGTATTATCCCTTTTTTTTTTAATGTAAGCCAATTATATTTCTGTCTGTGTTGTGGTAGTATAGATGGTGTATTTCTAGTGAGTTGTTGAGGGTTCATTTAGGCCTGTTTATTCATTTATAATTCGTCTGGTATTCTACCTGTTCTAATAGGGGTAGCCTAAGATTAGCAGTCTTGTGGATTAAATGAATAGGGTGGCGGTGACGGCAGCAGCAAAGGGATGGAGTCAAATTCCAGGCCTGAATTATTGTCCCAGTCCTCCACTGACCACACACACACACACACACACACACACCATCACCATCGACATGGATAACTTTGAACAATGTTACAAGTACACTTGAAGGAAATAAGCACAGTTACAACACATAAATGTTAAACCTACACCTATTCTAAGCTTTAATTTGATAACGCACAATTTTGAGCAAAAACTGTGGGATTACAGAAACAAGACTCTTTGGAATTCATCACTTTCCAGCCCTGTTGACCTTCAATAGCATGGCTTACTCACCTGTTAGCCACCTCACTGCATATGTTATCATGTTAGAAAATGTACAGATCTGAGTGTCTTGTTGAACTAGATGTTGGATTTCCTCATTAATATTCTACAGTGTTATATATCTATATCTGTATTTTTGTAAAGCTGTACAGTTTGATTGCATCCTTGTGACTTTCAGAATAAAATTTAGTTTAGGATCGTTTTGCCTCGCCTTGTTTTTATTTATGTAAGAAATCCCTTTGCGTCGCCTCTATGGTTTAGATGTTAATTCTGATCTAACAGTATGTTTTTGCGTCTCTGCCTTTTTTTGACTACACACTTGACCACATTTCAGGTTTGTGTTTTAACTATTCTGACTTTTTTCTTTTAATAAACCTCATGTGTATGGATCCTTATATGCTTATATCTATGCTTATCTCCACAGTTACAACATTTAGGACCTACTCCTACCCACACTTGCTATATTGATGTTTTCTGCATCCAAATCCTAATTCTTTGGGTCTTTTGGCTTCAGCAAGTTCAATTTTCAATTCAGTTTTATTTGTATAGCACTTTTAACAAAGAGCATTGTCTCAAAGCAGCTTTATATAAGAAACAACATAAGAAAAGAACAGACATATAAACAAACAGTCCTACACTGTAAAAAAAAAAAAATCTGTAGATTTTTGGCAACCCAGCTGCCAGAATTTTACCGTAAATTGTATGGTGACACTGTTCACCATTTTACGGTATGCTTTATTAGCAACCGTAAATTTCACAGTTGAGAACGGTTCTTTATTTACAACAAATGACTGTTAAAAAACAGACAGAATGTAAACCTGTTTACGGGAAACTACTGTAAAATAACAAATATACTGTAAACCTAATTACAGTCTTTCTCAGATAAAAACCACAACACAACCATGTATCATATTATGGTATTTTACTGTAAAGTTCAAATTTACAGTAAATTACTGGCAGCTGTGGTTGCCAGAATTTTACTGTAAAAAATACAGTACAACACATAATGCATTACAGTTGGTTTGCCTAGATTTTACTGTCAACATCTTTTTATGTTTAATTACTAAGTGAATAAGGTCCACTGAATAAGGTTTGCTAAAATCTGACTCCAAACTCCACATTGACCCGACAGCTCAGTTAAACAGGACTCTAACTAAAGAAGACGAATCATGCAGACTGGATGAATGCAGATACAAGGTTTTATTTGTAATCAGCGCTGGTTACAAGAATTGAGCTACTCATGAATGAACATCCCAACAACCTCTGAAATAATCATCACAAAACATAACCTTTTATTCTTTTCTCTTATCTTTTCGTAATATTCAAACCAAACCCTCTTTACTGAGAAAATCCCACCTATCTTTTTCTTGGAATTTCGGGTTCTGCACACCATTATCTCTTAATTTATAACTCTCACACATTCCATTACAATTGGACTTTCGAGATCAGTCATATAAAAATAATGGACATCTGTGCTCTTATCAGTGGCACTTTCTAGCTTTTTCCATTTAGCAGTTCACTCTGATCT
Organism: Hemibagrus wyckioides; assembly: GCF_019097595.1. Classification (NCBI taxonomy): domain Eukaryota; kingdom Metazoa; phylum Chordata; class Actinopteri; order Siluriformes; family Bagridae; genus Hemibagrus; species Hemibagrus wyckioides. The sequence goes on along the minus strand of NC_080722.1, from coordinate 20,543,339 downwards.
CTGAAGACAGCATGGTTGAGCCTCGGGGCCTCTGCTCCATCTTTAATTGCTTTGGTTTAATTTATTGCTTTATTTTCCTTTACATTTGCACTAGCCTGCAGTTTTAATCGCGTTCTCTCACGTACTCACAGCTCTATCTCTTCTGACCTCTGACTGAGGGCCCAACTCTCCCCTCCTTGAGGTACCCATACACCTATAGTTGGTTTCAACGACCCTTAATACGGCTCCAAGTTTTGTCCACCACTAAAAAGGCCTGCCAAACTGACGTTACCCCCACCGTTAATCACTCTACACAGCAATCTCAGTCCAGAGTTAGCGACCATACCCAAACCTCTCATCCTCATGTGTGTGTGCGGGACACCGGACAAACGAGTGTGTGTTGGTCCGTGAAATTTTGAAAAGCACATGACTTGAGGCTGAGCTCTGATTGGCTTGTTTCAAATTGTCCTTGAACCTGCCCAGTTTTGTTAGCGAATCAATTTTGTTTTTATATATTTGGCCTCGTGTGATTGGAGCATTCTCAACGAGTCTCATTAGCACTCAGCAGATTGTCAGTTAAGAGCCGCCACTGATTGTGATTCTTCTCAATTCACCGGGTGGGAAACAACCTCAACTAGTACTTTAAAAGATAATAGAGCATTTCACCTAACATTTCCTTAAATGAACTCAGGCTTTAATGGGCATTAAACGATAGATATCTACAAAATATGTTTGCAACCATCTCCAAAGCACTTAAATTTCTGTGAAGCCTTCAGTAAAGTACAAGTTGCAGCGACAAAAAATAAACCGGGGCAATATCAGACACAAATAAACACAACATAAACAAACACAAAACCACAAAACAACCACAAACACTGAAACATTTACAGCCTATAATCATTTTTATTGGATATAGCACATTAATTATCAGATTCAGCCCATATTTAAACATATTTTAATTTGAAATCAACCTAATTTAACAAACACATTCCATATTTTTAACATCTTGTTTCTGTAGAAATGAAGGTATGTTTTGCTGTATGTTTTTGTTTTTTAGGGCTTAAGAAAAGTTTTTGTTGCCTGGGGGCAACGCTGTGCAGTACAGGGTTAATAATAGTTTAGTGATGAAGTATAATTTTCACTCCTAATTTGGCCATAACTTTCAGTGTATTTCAGTAAATGGAATGATCTTTGGTGACGAACCTTAATTTGACATAACATTTGGAAATATGATTAAATGGTCAATAATACACATATTTCAATAGGTCAATTCACTACCCTTATTTTATGTTCTGGATGAAAACATCCACTAAATTAATCTGCTGTAAAAATATATCAGATAAATATTTTTTTTCAACTTTGTTTCACTTAAATCTGTTAATCAACTTCAGTCCTGATCAAAACTACTAAATATTTTTCAATAATCCAGGATTTTAACTCTTTAATTGTAAATTTCATAAGTGATGTCACTGATTTGGGGTAAAAAATGACTGATTTTCAATATAAAATGTCTTGGAAATGTCAAAGATTAGTAACAACATTGACTCTGATGCATTGTTAGTTTTTGTGCAGCATCAGATTTTACATTTTTCTGAATCATTTACTGTTCCTGGATGTATTTGCCCCATTGACTGTCATTATATCGACATTTTGTGACTGCACAGCCATGACACCATATAATCATGCATTCTTGATAGTTGCTGGTTTTCCCTTTTGAGAACAGGTACAATTTGTGATTTTTACTGTTGAAAACCAAGTGGCCCCATTAACCCTTTACATAGGCCTTTACAAGGTTTGCACTTGTTATGACCTTGCTGTATTACCTACCATAAACTGGCTGCTGGATGCTGGATGTACCAGGATGGTTAAGAACTCCATATACGGCATATAATCCATATACAGCAACTGCATATCTCACAACAGCGTTAAGCTAAAACGATACACCAACTGAATGAATTGCACTGCAATAACAGGCAGTACCATAGAGAGTGGTACATAAGAGAGTGTGTAGTTCCAAAAGATCCGAAATATATTCTAAAAAGGATTATCTAAATTATGGAGGAAGAAACTGACACTAATTCAGATGTCAGTTATTTTCTTCCTCCTTCTCATTTGATGCATTCCTGTAAGAAAATGAAAGGTTTTATTCTACCTGGATACGTAGCTGGAGCAGAACTACAGCATGATCACACAACACAGCAACAAAAAATAATTATACTTTCAAATAACACACACACACACACATCTTCTGCCTGTTTTTTTCATTGTGATTTTTGCCTGCCGTTTTGGACTGTTTGCACTATTTGTGAATAAACCACATTTGAATTCTATACCATCTGCTTCCATGAATTCTTCACTATAATAAAAATTGATAATTATTACAATACTTGATTCTTCTGAAATTCAGGTTCCCTTTGACTCAGTAGAAAATAGTTGAACAGATAAATAATAACAAAAATAATACAAATTAAAATAAAAATTAAAATACATTGACAAAATTACTAGTATTTTTAATATTTGTAACAGTGGCCATAATAATAATAATAATAATAATAATAATAATAATAATAATAATAATAATAATAATAATAATAATAATGGTCACTTTTATAGTCAGGTGCAGGTAATGTGTGTGGAGTCTCAACATGTGTGTGGCATTTCTCATACAATGGCAATGATTTATTAAGTTTCGCTTTTAGTTCCTAAAACAAAAGAGGAGTTTCATTTCTCAGGAACCATTTTCCAACATGTTGTAAGAGGTGTGTCAAATCCTCCTGATGTTGTAAGATGTTGTGTCAAAGATGGCATCCTTGGCATCCTGTTCGACTACATCTGGGACAGAAGGTGCACCAAAATATAATGTCTAAATGTTATTCCAATGAACTTTTAATTTTGGTTTTCATTTTAAATTGAAAGCAAAATATACTTTCATTTTGTCAGTGGTTTCACAACAGTCCTGAGTGTAACACTAAATTCTAGGATCTTATTACTTTGGAAATATGAACTTGTAGCACAGACTCCGCCCTCTTGCCGCTCTGTGAAGTACACTGATGCACTCATTTTAGGGCATTTTGCTGTTTGAATGCCAGTTTCACACTTCACACCTCCCATGTTTGCTGAACAGTAGTAGGAGGTGGGGGTCCCAGCAAAATAATACACCAGTGTCACTGGGTCTGGCAATGAGCCCTGGAACCCCACAATTCACCTGGGACAGACAATATGGCTGGCTTCTAAAGACTTTCCCTTGTGGAATCCAAAAAACTCCTGCTTTGGTCTGTTGGCATATTGAAAATCCTGAGAACTCGGATTTCCCCATTAACTATAACTCCCCATGCACATTAACTATCACACAGTTTTCTTTTCTCTTGCCTTTTAAGGTCATTTAATCTGTTACAAAAATTACTGATATAAATTAGTTAACTAATGTTCAGAGTGGAAAACATGCAGTCAGTTCCATGAACATGATTGATTTCTAACCTAGATTTATTGTACAGTTGTGTGCATTTATGATTCATACATAGCTGCAGAGATCTTTTCTGATGAATGAATTTAGATTGAAATTCAAGTACATTTAAGGTCTCTGAGATTACACAATTAAATGTCATTTCCCTGTTTAAGCATCCTTCTTGTATTATTTTCAGTGGCAATGTCATAAAGGAATTTTAGGACAATGTAATTATATGATTTTAATATCGGTCGAAGCTTGTGCCTCAAATGACTTTTTAAAATTACACCATCTATTGTTGGACTTATCAAATGCATTCTTTTTATTCAGACTGGTGAAGCAAACGTATTCCTACCTGTGATAAAAAATTAAAAACAGAGTTTGAAGAATATTTATCATAGCTCAAAAGAAAGCACTCTTTTTTTCTCTATCAAAGTCATGATTCATGATTCTGGAACTTTGGAAACTTTGGTTTATGCTACCAAAACTGTGTGTGTGTTTATATATATATATATATATATAACTTGTGTGTGTGTGTGTGTGTGTGTGTGTTAAGAACTAGAAACAGGAAATATTAAAGAAACAATAAATCACAAAGGGACAAGTTAGCATTAGGGAGATTTATTCCAATTGTATTCCAATTATTCCTCATTAGCCAAATTCAAGCAATCCTCCAAATCAACCTGGAAAAACTCCAGATTAGGACAAAAGTCATGGATTTTCTCTAAAATGGATGGAACTACATGTCTGTTGAGATTTTCATCTATGCTTAGAGTCCACCATTTCTTACACTCATCTGTAATCTCGCTGAACTCTTCATCAGAGCTCTCCATCATCTCTCTCCTTTCCTTCATCTCTTCTCTCAGTTTGGACTCAAGCTCTGCTAATATTTCTGATCCTGTCTGATGCCAATCTTTATACATCTTTTCTAATCCTAAATATTTAGAAGGTATATTCATTATAATTTTACAGGTTGCAGTCAGGCAATTGTCTTTTATTTTCATCTCTCTCCTTTTCTTCATCTCTTCTCTCAGTGTGGACTCAAGCTCTGCTAATGTTTCTGATCCTGTCTGATGCCAATCTTTATACGTCTTTTCTAAGCCTGAATATTTAGAAAGAATGTTCATTATAATATTATAGGCTGCTGTAATTAAGTTATTGTCTTTTATTTTCTTATTTTCTTCACAATTATATTTGAATTCTCTTACATTGAACTGAACCTGAAATTTATGGTCAGAATTCCAGTTTCTCGTTTCATCATCTTCCTGATTTTGAATAAAACGATACATGTTTTTGTTAAAGATATAATAATTTGAGAAGCCAATATAGATTTTAATCAGATGACTTTTTGCAAAATTAATTAATTTAGACATACAGGGAGGATTAGGTTTTCTACCTAAACAAGGACTATTCGTTGTGTATATCCAAACTTCAGAAATATCATTCCTTTCTTTAATTTCTTCAATAATGAAGTCCTCACTATGTCTTTTTCTCTTTGGATAAAACGGAGGTATTACTTCTGTTTTTTCTTTATTATTTGACTTATTATTCAATTTTAAAATAGCAAATGCTCGTTGCCTATATTTTTTTCCCATAAAAAGGCTTTTTTTTCTTTTTTCTTTTTTGAGCATTTGCAAAAACAATTTTTTAAATTTTTTTTTTTGATAATTTGATGTTTTCTTAATATTCTGTTTAATATGATCTAAAACCTCTTTATCAGACATCTTAATACAGTCTGTATAATTATTTACATTGATGAAATTCCATTCAACTTTATTCTTCTGGCCTTCTGTCCTTTCTGGGTTTGTTGATGGAGCAGTTCTGTAAGAAAACAAAAGGTTTTATTCTTAATAAATAGACAGACAGATCAGAACTAGAGCCTCATGTAATATATTGAAATAATCATCAATATCATTTATAATATTTTGGTTATTCTATGTAATTTGGATTTTTATCATTATAATACTCACTTTATCTCACAACTTTCATTGCTGTTTTTTTCTTTTTTACTGAGGAACAATCACAAAATCATCATCACAAACAGACACACACACACACACACACACACAGAATGAATTTAGATTCATTTGCAATTACTTTGAGATACTAAGATAAACATGCGAAAAGAAATAATTAAAGTTAGACAGTTAGATGTAGGCAGGATTGTTGTTTATTCTTATGTAATAACAATAATGTTATATATATATATATATGACATTGTTGAGCTTACGGTGATGTTGGACCGCCCTCTGGTGGGAAAGAAGTGGAACACCGTTTCATAGAATTCTGATTAAAAAAAGAAACAGAACAAAACATTTCTTTTACAGCTTAGCTGAAAAATTGTTTCTTAAGCCCCCTTCATTCCTTCTCTCCTTCTCTCTCCCCTCCTGTTTCTCGCTATCTTTACTTGATTGTTTTAACTTTCAATTTCAATTCTGTCCTTATCACACATTTACTCTTGTTATACCATGAACTTGCACACACACACACACACACACACACATGCTGTCTGAAAAGTAAAGAATGGAATCTCACCATAAATCCCACTCCCCTTTCTTGAGGGCTGGGACACGAAGCCAATGGGATATGCATTGGTGTTTCTGTATCCAAGTCCATCAGTACTACAGTACTACTACTACTGATTTTCATAGTGTCTTCAGAAATTTCTTTCTCTCCTTCAGGGTTATCTGGAATAGACATTTCCCTGTACTTCTTCTGTCCCAGCCCTCTTCTAAAATATATTATATAGATATTATATTTCTTAAGTATCTTTAAGAAATGCCGTCTACAGTTGTCCGTTCCTTTTTATTCCCCATGAAGTGAAACTGGATTCCAAGAACTTTGACGTACATCACGTCATACCAAACAACAACAACCACCACCAATGGCTCATCTCCAGCTGCAGTAATCATCTCTAGCAGCATTAGAGAATGCTTCCTCCATATTTATTTATGTATTTATCACACAACAGTGTCAAGTTTTACTTTTAGTTGCTAACAACATAAGATCAGAAGAAAACGCTGACCAGTCATACTACATTTTCATTTTAATTCTGTATTAAGAGATATGAATTTGAATGACATTTGCACATAATGTCTTCATCAAACAATGACTGAAGACCTAGCTCTTCACCAAGTAGTGAAATGAACACTTTGTTTATTAGTGTGCGTGTGTTTTAAACATTGTACTATCCATCTCCACCATGTTTTTAGACTGATGTTACTCTTAGCCCCTGAACTCATAAACCAGTATGATCAGTATCAGCATGAGGTTTTTTGATAGGGTCTTCAAAGCACTTCTATAAGTGGCTATAAATAATGGTGTCCTCCAAATGTCATGAATGTAAATGTAAATGCATTTGTGGATCCCATGTTATCTGTGATGTAGTTAAACTACAATTCCAAGATCTTTCATCACTTATTACCATACCAACAGTTCATCTTTTGCTGTGAGAGGTTGACAGCAGAAGTGGAGAATACTTCCTCAATACTGAAATATCACCTGATTCTGTTCTGTTCTTTACTACACACCTGAGGCTTTGTTCACAATAACCGGGTAGATTTTTGCTTTAAAATGCTTTCTGTCTACGCTGGCGTTTTCAAACATTTTACATAAATTGCTTGTTCATACTCTTCTAAGTCTAAAAACCTAAGAAGCTTTGGCCTGCATCATTACCATCAGGCATTTATTTACTTTCTGATGAACTGATGTTGCAATGTCAATGCAAGTGAACATTAAGAATGATGTGAACATTAACAATCTGAACGTTGTAGAAAGTGGCTTTAATATTTAACAACACTATGGAACATTGATTCACATGGGAGAGCGTTTTATTTTTTCTAAATCAGTAGAGAAACGTGCCATTTTGGTGTGGATGGATAGCCAAAGCATAGAGATAAATATGCATTTTCTAAGTTTTTCCACATTAATATGGATTTAGCTTGAATCAAAGAGACCAGGGTGAAAGTAACAAAAGACATCTACTCTTTTTACAGTACTTACGGCTACACTATATTTCTTATATCTATTCTCCTTACATTTGTCTTATTTGCTTCACTTTCATTTTGATGAGCACTAGGTGTGACAACAGTGCTTAAACTCAGCAATGCCCACACCCAAATTCTAAAATGTTGTTAAAGCTTTCCCAGAAGAGTAAAGCAGGTTCTTATAATAGTTTGATCATCAAGCACATTCTTTTGCTAATATAGTAAATATACAGTATATGTGGTGTTTGTTGAATTTACATCGCAGAAATCCACCCCATAGAACCCATTCAGCTCATACAGGTCAAACTAACCAAAGGAGAAATTGTGTTATTACAGTTGCAGCCCTAGCATCAATTCATGCGCTGCTCCTCTAGGACATCATCAAATGTTTCTCAGTCTGTCTTTGAGTCATGTGTTATAACATTCTTATGTCATTATTGATCATTTCTACAGCATTATAAGACAATTAATAGAGCATTACTATATGGTAAATAAGATAATTATTACACGCTTATTGTCATCATTATTACAACATTAATACATCACATAGTATTTCAGCACTATTATAGGATTATTGACTGTTATAACATTTCTTGGAAACTTTTCACAACATTTTGGAATGTGGGTGTGGGCATTAGTGAGGTTAAGCTGTGATCTTAGCCTGGCATGCATCAATATGCGAGACAAAGAGAAAGCAAAACAAATAAGACTAATGAAATGACAGTAGATATTTGTACTATAACAGCGCTTAGCGCTCAGATTCGATCCTGAGCTCAGGTTTATGTCTTTGTGGAATTGTGCATATTCTCTCTGGGTCTGAGTGAGCTTTCTACCAAAAACATGTTACTCACTGTAACACTAGCAAGAATAAAGTGGATAAAGTGAATGAATCTTAGCTAACTGTATGTGGTTTTTATGAAAACAACAGTAGTTGCTCAAATATTACGTGGAGCCAGTCACAGGACCATTTTACTTTGGAGAGAAGTTAAATGAGTGTGTGTGTAATGAACATACACACACAGAAACAGATATAAAGTAGGGTGCACTAGCATACAACAACTATTGTTGCCTTCGCAATCTTTGTAAAATTCATTGTTTGTTATTACTGCTACAAATAACGTTAATGTTATAAATTACACTGTTATTACACCCTTATTGACATTATTATTACAGCTTTAATACAGCAGTATTTCAGCACTATTACAGGATTATTGACGGAATTATTCCACCATTTTCTACAGATTTGCTCTCCTATTGCTGCTATCACATCCGGCACTCTTCTGAGAAAGGAGACATTTCTCAGAAACATTTTGGAATGTGGGTGTGGGCATTAGTGAGGTTGAGCTCTAATCTTAGCCTGGCATGCAACAAAATGCGAGACAAAGAGAAAGCCAAACAAATATGATTAATGTAATAAGAGAAGATATAAGTAATATGGTGTAGATGTAAGCACTGAGAAATGAGAGCAAATGCAGTTTATTACTTTTCACTCTGGTCTCTTTGGTTCGTGAATTTTGCGTGCAGTGATACAGAAAGAATCAGGTGACTTTTTAATGTTGAGGAAGTATTATCTACTGCTGCTGTCAAACTCTCAAAGCCGGAGATGAGCTGTCGGTATGGTATGATAATCGATGTACGTCAAAGTTCTTGGAATCCTGTTTGATTACATTTGGGACAAATTAGGAATCCACAAATGCAATGTCTAAATATAATTCTAAATTGTTTTGTTGTGATAGACTTAAATCTGAAACTTTTTGAATGTTGGTATCTATTCTGAAATGGACCAGAAAAGTGTGATCCCTGAGGAAGTATATTCATCTCTCAGTGTAGCACAGACCATGTTACTGTTCATTTTGCCATTTTGCAGGCTTGTTAATGTTTTAGAGGTTATGGAAAGTTGGATAGATGTACATAGATATAATTTAAATGTGACTTCTATTGACATCTGAATTCTTTCTGCTGCTACCGTCATGAGTTCCATCATCAGGTAGTGTTATAAGGATTAGGCTATGTTGCTAGCTCATACTACTAACTATTACAACATTAGAACAGTGGATATTAACATTTGTCATGATCTTATCTCTCCAAAGCTGGTATTGATTACTTTTAAACCTCACTTCAGGGAGCATGTGTGAGGTATAGACATGTTTGGCTTGCGCTCTTCTCCGTGGTCTCGATAAAGTTGTTATTTTACCGTGTTTTATTTGGTTCCTCGCTTTTAAAGTGTGTCTACTCGTTTCATTTGGCATAAATTCTCACTAAGACCCGATAATGCCGAAGCCGAGTGCCCCTAACAAAGTTAAAAATGCCGATGATCAAGTCACTGGAGCTAAAGCTAATAGCCCACCTAGCAATGCTAAGAAATTTCCAGACACTGCTCTTGCTGTGCGTCGGGAAATATGTAGGGAGATGTCCAACTCAATTTTACAGGGAGTGAACGCCCACTTTGATGTGAACTCAACTTTCAGAAGCTTGTGACTTCTCAGGCTGAACTACAAGCCTGGATGGCCAATCAAGAGTTGACGACCAGTGACTTTGAGGCAAGGATACAGAAGTTGGAAACTAAGTATTCAGAGCTGTCTAAACAAAACAGTCATCTCCATGCTAAAGTCCTGGATCTAGAGGCTTGGTCTAGAAGACACAATATTAAGATCGTGAGGATACAAGAAGAGGAAGAGGAGGGTAAACCCAGTGAATTTGTTTCAAGGCTGATTCCCCAATTGCTTGAGGAAGAGCATTTCCCTCATCCGGTTAAAGTGGATCGAGCGCATCGTTCTCTTCAGCCAAAACCAGCCGTGGGCGAAAAGCCGTGCACAATCATAACGCATATCCATCATTTTCAAGAGAAGGAGCTGATTCTGCGCCGTAGGAGATTGCAACTGTTGGACTACAAGAGGAAAAGGGTCCTGATTTTTCCGGACTATACTAGCGAGGTGATGTCTCAGCGGAACGCCTTTCGGAATGTGATGCAAAACCTGCGCAAAAAAGGAAACAAGTTTACTGGGCGATACCCGGCTAGGCTGCAAATTCAACATCAGGCAGCAAGGGCACCTACAGTTTTCGAGGATCCGATGGACGCAGCACGGTTCATGGAAAGGTGTGGTGAGAATTCACGGGACTAGATTTATGCTTGAATTATATTTTCCTGCGCCACTGTAGTGTAAACCTAGCTAGTCTCCGACTCTTATGTGCAGGAGTTATCAATGTACAACGTAATGAGACTTAATGAAAATGATACAGCGGTTTCATGACTTATGTACATATATTTGAGACCTCGGGGAGGGTTCTTTCCCCTTGAGTAGTTGATTTTTTGAGAACTGCCCGGCAGCTCTTCTTCAGATGGAACTGGGAACTTTGTGTCTGGTTTGGGAAGGCACAGTGGAGGGTGGGTTGTTGTTCTTGTTGTATCAGACTTGTTTGCTGTTTTTATTATGTTTCTTTTGTTTACTTGTACTTTTTTTTTTTTTTGGTTCAGTTTCTACAATGTACTGTTGCTGCAATTACTTGCCAAAGGTGTGTGCTAAATTCTAATGACTTCTCTTTTGTCTTATGGTGGTGCAGAGGTCGTCTGGTAGAATGTTAACTGCAGGAAGAAATGTGACATTGGTCTTTTGGAATGTTAAGGGTCTAGGAAATGCTATAAAAAGAGAATAGGTATTCAGACATCTTAAATCCTTATCACTGGATGTGATATTTCTACAGGAGACTCATGTTAAAGCAACCGAGCAATGTAAGTTAAGGTGTAGCTGGATATCACATGTTTATCAAGCACCATTCACTTCTCATGCTTGGGGTGTGGCCATGCTCTTTCGGAAAAATATTCCATTCCATTTTTCTTCTATGGCCACAGACCCCCACGGCAGATATATTATAGTTTCTGGGTCCATAAACTCTTTGCCATTGACTTTTCTGAATGTCTACGGTCCAAATACTGATGACCCTAATTTTTATAAGAAAGTTTTTGATTTACTTCCTGATGGGAATAATTCTAATATAATAATCGGGGGTGACTTGAATTGTTACTTAGACCCTTATTTAGATAGATTATCCAAACGCCCCCCACCAGGAATTGCATCAGTACTGATCTTAAACAATTTGCTCAAGGGCAGAAATCTGGTGGATATTTGGAGAGTTCAGCACCCTGTTGACAGGGATTATTCCTATTATTCACACGTTCACAAATCTTACAGTAGAATAGATTACTTTATAGATGACTCTCAGTTAATTTCTCGTGTTATTAAAACCAAATATTATAGCATATTAATCTCTGATCACAGTCCCCTCACTATGTCTATCGATCTCTCTCTCCCAAGGCAGTCTTATTCCTGGCGTTTCAATCCATTTCTGCTCGCTGACAGTAAATTTGTAGGCTATATTACCACCAAGTTAAAAGAATTTTTAGAGTTTAATGATAATGGGGAGGTGTCAGATTCTGTACTTTGGGAGACTTTAAAGGTGGTCATGCGAGAGCACATTATATCTTACGAATCTAATGCCAAGAAGGAAAGAGAGAAACGACTTTTAGAGATGCAGGGCATGTTCTTGCATTGGCATTCCAGGTATCAAAATCACCTGAAGATTACAATAAGATAGTGAAACTTAAATATGAGTATAACTGTATTCTTGGTGGTCAAATAAACAAATTATTTTTGAGAATGAGACAGAGATGTTTTGAAATGGGGGATAGGCCGGATAGGCTTCTGGCACGACAACTTAAAGGGGCTCAAGCCTGTAGGTCAATCCATAGCATTAAGTCCAAGGATACTTTTTACTTTAACTTCACTACATTTGAAAGACAAATACTCTACTTTTACTCCACTACATTTCTGTCAAGGTCATTGAGTAGAAAGTAGTTACATTAATCATAGGATGATTTTTTTTCACTCTTGTAGCGTCACGTGTTGTAAAGTTCAGTGGTTTTCCATAATTTTTTTAACTCAATTGCTCAATTGCTGACAAAATGGACGAATATATGCTTTGTATATTATACACCACCAACGCATTGGTAATGATGTTAGTTAACACACAAAAACGTATGCTGTGTCCAAATTCTCATACTATGTGTCCTAAATAGTATTCAAAAATAGAATTAGTATGCCCCAAATCATAGTATACTGAAAAGAGTATTCCAAAAATTCCTGGATGGTCTACTACTTCTGCTAGAAATTCAAAGTGCAGAACAATGCACACTCTAACGGGTAATATTGCCCACAACGCATTGCACACAGGAGGGAGGAGCCTGGACAATAGTGTTAATGCATATTAAAACGGTGTAAATGAATTGTGGAAATATATATAACTCTTTGTTAAAGCAGTGTTGCTGTTGGGTGATTGTACAGCTACAGTTGTGTAGCTGGGTTTTAAAGCAGGTTAGATTTTTTTTTCTGACCAGTCTTCATTTACAGACCATTTGATTGAAATGTGCATGAGTGGATACACATAGATGTGTACAGGTACATCTCAAAATTTAGAATATAATGAAAAAGGTCAATATTTTTTGTCGCTCAGTTCAGAAAGTGAAACCCATATATTATATAGATTCATTACACATAGAGTGAAATATTACAAGCCTTTATTTCTTGAAATTGTGATGATTATGGCTTACAGATAAGGAAAACCCAAAATTCTGTGTCTCAGAAAATTAGAATAATGTGAAAAAGTTCAATACTGGAAAGTCATGGTGTCACACCCTAATCAGCTAATTACCTCAAAACACCTGCAAAGGTTTCCTGAGCTTTTAAATGGTCTCTCAGTCTGGGTCAGTAAGACTTGACAGTTGTCCAGAAGACAGTCAATGACACCCTCCACAAGGACGGTACGCCACAAAAGGTCATTGCTAAAGAAGCTGGTTGTTCACAGAGTGCTGTATCCAAGCATATTCATAGAAAGTTGAGTGGAAGGAAAAAGTGTGGTAGGAGAAGGTGCACCAGCAAAAGGGATAACCGCAGCTTTGAGAGGATTGTCAGGCAAAATCCATTCAAGAATTTGGGGGAGCTTCAGACGAATCCTAGACATGGCCTTCAAATGTCGCATTCCTCGTGTCAAGCCACTCCTGAACCAGAGACAACGTCAGAAGCATCTTACCTGGGCTGTGGAGAAAAAGAACTGGACTGTTGCTCAGTGGTCCAAAGTCCTCTTTTCAGATGAAAGTAAGTTTTGCATTTCATTTGGAAATCAAGGTCCCAGAGTCTGGAGGAAGAGTGGAGAGGCACAGAATCCATGTTGCTTGAAGTCCAGTGTGAAGTGTCCACAGTCAGTGATGATTTGGGCTGCCATGTCATCTGCTGGTGTTGGTCCACTGTGTTTTCTGTTTTACCAGGAAATCTTAGAGCACTTCATGCTTCCTTCTGCTGACAAGCTTTATGGAGATGCTGATTTCATTTTCCAGCAGGACTTGGCACCTGCCCACACTGCTAAAGGTACCATAAGCTGGTTCAATGACCATGGTGTTACTGTGCTTGATTGGCCAGCAAACTCACCTGACCTGAACCCCATAGAGAATCTATGGGGTATTGTCAAGAGGAAGATGAGAGACACCAGACCCAACAATGCAGATGACCTGAAGGCTGCTATCAAAGCAACCCGGGCTTCCATTACACCTGAGCAGTGCCACAGGCTGATTGCCTCCATGCCACGCCGCATTGATGCAAAAGGAGGCGCAACCAAGTATTGAGTGCATAGAAACGAACATACTTTTCAGAAGTCTGACATTTCTCTTTGAAAGATCCTTTTTTATTGATCTTATGTAATATTCTAATTTTCTGAGACACAGAATTTTGGGTTTTCCTTATCTGTAAGCCGTAATCATCACAATTTCAAGAAATAAAGGCTTGAAATATTTCACTCTGTGTGATGAATCTATATAATATACGGGTTTCACTTTCTGAACTGAGTGATAAAAAATATTGACCTTTTTCATGATATTCTAATTTTTTGAGATGTACCTGTACTTTTTGTTGGGGGGTGGTAGGAGTGTTACATTAAAAATGAAAATGATTATACCCGTCTTTTTTGTCAATTCAGTTGTTTAATTTCAATAGGTTTTGTAACATTCTAAAAGCTCTTAATTCCACAGATACTACAAACTGGTCAGTATATTCACTAGGTTGCTACAAAAGATACTGTAAGTATTGCATACAACAATGCAACAATAATAAAACAATGTGTTGACATTTACTTTTGATACTTAAGTACTTTTAAAAACAAGTACTTCTGTACATTTACTTAAGTAAAAATCTGTCTTTACAACTTTTACTTGTAATGGAGTAATGTTTGACCAGTAGTATTTGTACTTTCACTC
>NC_080722.1:20423629-20523629 GCF_019097595.1 Hemibagrus wyckioides | reverse complement strand
GGGTTTATGTTCCATTAAGGACCTTTACGTTGAGGGAAGGTTTGCATCATTTAACCAGCTAAGGGAGAAGTTTGATCTGCCCCATTCATACTTTTTTCATTATTTACAAATAAGGCATTATGTGAAGTCCAGAATTTGTAACCATGAATTCGTCCCTGAGAAGCATGTGTTTTTTGATATTTTATTAAGTCCTCCTCATTCTACGCACCTTGTCTCTAAATTTGTTGGCTTATTTGAAAGTTGTGTCACAGCCTCAAATCAGAGATTTAAAGTGGCCTGGGAGGATGATTTGGGAGCTGAGCTCTCCGACGAAACGTAGGATAGGTGATTGGCCACAGTACGGTCCTGTTCAGTCAACAGTAGACATCAACTGATACAATTCAAGGTTATTCATCGTTTGCATTATACCAAGACCAAACTGCACCAATTTTTTTCTTCTGTCTCACCATTCTGTGACAAGTGCAAGGTCACAGAGGACACAGCTGCACATGCTTTTTGGTTTTGTCCTTCACTGTTGGGATTCTGGACTAGCATATTTGACTGGTACTCTAAGGCCTATAACAGGCCTCTTCTGCCGGATGCGTAACTTGCCATTTTTGGCCTTTCACAGCACACCTCTAGCCTTCCAAAAACTTTACAACAGGCCCTCACCTTGGGTGTGATTGTGGCCAAGAGACTTATATTAAAGAACTGAAAGTCACCTTCATCTCCCTCTTTTCGAATCTGGATTATGGACATGATTTCCGTCATAGAAATGGAAAGACTCCGATTTCTTATGTCCAACTCCATTGAAAAGTTTTCTGCTGTCTGGGGACCATTTCTTGGATATGTAGACAAACAAGCAGCCAAACCAATGTCTAATTTTTCTTGTGTGAGTTGAGTTGTACATTACCTCCAGGTATTTCTAATGGTTGACTGTTTTACTATGGTACCTTTAGTTACTGAACCTGTGTTTATTATTGTAAACATTATAATTTATGTCTAAGGTATTAAAAGGTTTTTTTTTTATCTATTTGTTTATTCATTTATTTATTTACTTTTTTCGTTAGTGCGTGTGGAGTCTGATACAATGCTGTTTGTTCTGTGTTTATTCTGAAAAATCTTGAAAATAAAATTTAAAAAAACAAAACAAAACAAAAAAAAACCTCACTTCAGAAAAGAACAATGTCTTTCTCTGTTTCCAGGTCTCTCTCTCTCTGTGTGTGTGTGTGTGTGTGTAATCACAAAGAAATCACAAAGGGACAAATTGTCAGGTGTGCACGGAGAGGACCCAAATGCAAGACGCAACAGGGGCAGGGAAGAGTCTTTAATGTAGAGAAAAGGAACAAATACAGAAATGCAGCCAGAGAGCATTCGAAAAACCCGACACAAAGAAAAGTACGCAGCCACAAAAACACAGAAAAAACGGGAACGCAGAGCGAACAGTTCAGTACGCAAAACAAACTAAAAATAGGCAAAGTTCTTACAGGAAATGTCCCAGACAACAAAATCCGAGCAGGGTAATCGAAAAGCAGAGAGTATCACAAAGAAAAGTCCTAGGCAAAAAATCTGACACAGCGTCAATGAACAGTCCAAAATCCGGCTGGGAAAACAGCAAGGGAAAAAAGGCAAGAAGAAAGTCGGGATGACTCGCAGCAATGCAGAGAGATCATCTGGCGAGGAAGGCACGTAGACAGCATGTTTATATACTGTAGTGCCAAAGGGAGGTGAACCCGGAAGACCACGGAACGATCGTGAATGGAGCGAAGGGACACGCGTGCTGACACAAATTAGCATTAGATTTATTCCAGATTTATTAGCGAGATTTATTCCAATTGTACAATTGTATTCCAGTTATTCCTCATTAGCCAAATTAAAGCAATCCTCTAAATCAACCTGGAAAAACTCCAGATTAGGACAAAAGTCATGGATGTTCTCTAAAATGGATGGAACTACATGTCTGCTGAGATTTTCATCTATGGTTCGAGTCCACCATTCCTTATACTCCTTTGTAATCTCGCTGAACTCTTCATCAGAGCTCTCCATCATCTCTCTCCTTTCCTTCATCTCTTCTCTCAGTGTGGACTCAAGCTCTGCTAATGTTCCTGATCCTGTCTGATGCCAATCTTTATACATGTTTTCTAATCCTAAATATTTAGAAAGTATATTCATTATAATTTTACAGGTTGCAGTCAGGCAATTGTCTTTTATTTTCATCTCTTCTCTCAGTGTGGACTCAAGCTCTGCTAATGTTTCTGATCCTGTCTGATGCCAATCTTTATACGTCTTTTCTAAGCCTGAATATTCTGGTAGAATGTTTTTTATAATATTATAGGCTGCTGTAATTAAGTGATTGTCTTTTATTTTCTTATTTTCTTCACAATTATATATGAATTCTGTTATATTGAACTGAACCTGAAATTTATGGTCAGAATTCCAGTCTCTCGTTTCATCATCTCCTAGATTTTGAAAAACACTATACATGTTTTTCTTAAAGATATAATAATTTGAGAAGACAATATTAATTTTAATCTGACGACTTATTGCTAAATTGATTAAATTCAACATACAGGGAGAATGAGATTTTCTACCTAAACAAGGACTATTCGTTGTGTATATCCAAACTTCAGAAATATCATTCCTTTTTTCAATTTCTTCAAAAATGAAGTCCTCACTATGTTTATTATGCTCTGGATAAAACGGACCTATTACTTTAATCAAATTATATATTTTATTATTAATCATAATTAACGTATTATTCTTCAATTTTAAGATAGCAAATGCTTGTTGCCTATATTTGTTTTTCTTTAAATCCTTTGGTTGATGTTTTTTGAGCATTTGCAAATTAATATTTTTTTCTTTATTATTTCTATCATTTGAAAATAATAAATATGTAGATATATTTATTTTAATATAATCTAAAATCTCTTTAGCAGACTTCTTATTATTGATGAAATTCCATACAACATCATTCTTCTGGCCTTTTTTCCTCTTTTTTTGTTGGTTTGTTGATGGAGCAGTTCTGTAAGAAAACAAAAGGTTTTATTCTTAATAAATAGACAGATCAGAACTAGAGCAAACACACATACACACACAGGGTGATAGTGTAATAATCATATAATATATTGAAATAATCATCAATATCATTAATAACATTTTGATTATTCTATTATTCTATGTGTGATTTTTGACGAACAATCACAAAATCATAACACAGACACACACATATAGTACAAACATTGTGCTATATATATTTATATATAGCACCATGTTTCATTAAATCCTGATTAAAAGAAAAAAACAGAACAAAACATTTCTATTACAGCTTAACTGAAATAAAAAATGTTTTTCTTACTTTTTTTTCCTGCCATCTCCCCTTCTTTGTCCCTCTTGAGGGCAGGGATGAGGGAGCAGAAGCAGAGACGAGGATGTCTTTGGATCAGAGTCCTGCAGGGATTTCGGCTCTACATGACGGCCTGTAGCACTGTCCATCTGTCCTGCAGGTTTGTCTGGATCAGTCATGTATCTGGGCTCAACCTTATCCCTGCCCTCTCTTGTGTTTCCTTTCTTTAAAGTTTTTGAGTTTTCTCTTGTTGAAGGTATCATTTAAATGCTTTACATGAAGTGAGATTTGAGTTTTTATACTATAACATCAGCACAGAAACTCTGGGTGGAGACTTTACTGGAAATATATTTCTTCACCTGTGTGTGTGTGTCAGACCGTGCAGGGCCCCGCCCCCACCTCGGCTACTCAGACCACATCTCTGTTATGCTAATTCCAGTTAGACTGCTCATCAGACGCTCTAAACCGGTTCTGAAACAGGTTAAAAGAGCATGGCTCTTCAGGAGACTCTATCAACTTGGAGGCATCACACTGTAAAAAATTTTAAGCCTTACAACAAAAAAAATCTTAGTACCAATTTCCCCTAGCTTTTTCTTGTTACAAAAAAAAATACAAAAAATAACTTGTTGAGTTAACTTAAGATGATTCGTTTTCTTGAGAGGTACAACTGTTCTACAACAAAACTTTTTAAGTTGGCCCAATTGTTTTTTGTTTCTTTGCACAACTCAAATTCTTTAAGTTGAGTGAACAAGGAGATGCTGCTGGAAATTGGTACTACATTATATTACTTTCGGATAGGAAAATACAATATGTTGCTATTACTCTTTTTTTAACAAGTCAAAAACTGAGAAACATTTCTCAATAGGACTTATTTATTTTCAGGTTTCATTTGGTCATCATGACGGTCAGAATCTCTTCTCAAGTAACAGGTTATCAAAAATGGTAATTTTGTCACATGAACAGAACAATAAAGAAAAAAAGAGAAATAGATTTTTTTGAGTAAACTATTACCTTATATTTCCCCCAGGATTTCTTATACTGCAGCAACTCAGAAAATGCTACAACTGAAAAATGGTTACTTTTTTTTTTTTAATAAAAAAGATCAGATAAAGAGAGACTCAAGTGAGCTTTTCCATAAAGCTTAAGTGATTTACAACTGCACTTTAAAATTAAAGTTCATTTCAAAAAACACTGGCAAATTTAAGTTTGCAAAATTTGTGACTGTAACTGTATAGCAGTATCTATAAATGTAAATCAATTAGCATTCAATACTGGTTTAAAATTAAACACACCTCACAAAATATGGTCACATCTGAACGTTGATACTAAGGGAGCTTCTTCTTCAGAAACTGTCCATAAAGGTCCATAAAGGCAGGTGAGCGAATACTTTTGGCAATATAGTGTATTTCAGTCCTTTTGGGTATTCAATATTCAGCGCATAGAGAAGGCCAAAGAGTACCATGAATGCTGTGGGAACATCAGGTATGTCCTCCATGAGCAGGGGTGGACTGTGGTTTTTTGTTTTTTTTTGCTGCAGTGAAAGGAAACTTGTGAGACTGAATTGTGTTAATTTGTTTTTTTGCTATATGTAATGTAATTTTATTCATATTCGCTATAAGAGACTGTGACACAATGCACTGTTCTATATTGTTTCTATATTCACTGCATCTCATTTCGGATGCTGCGTCCTCCGGAGATTGCAGTTTGCTGCATACGGCATCAAGAATGTCTTTTTTGAGAAAAGTAACTGTAATAAAATTGATTATTCCTTGTGCAGTGTGAAATGCTGTAGCCTAATTTACTTTTTTACTTTGTTATTTAACGGTTGATTAGTATCTACTGCCGTGGCATCATAATGATGCTATAGAGGAGAATAACATTTTTCCAGCACAAAACAAGCCTCCCTGTCAACAATCAACATGCAACAATCAACAAACATTTTTAACAGACAACGTATAAATGCATGGTGACTAAATAAAGTACTTTCTTTACAGTAATTATATATGGAGACCCAGGCAACGTGGTAATGCTGCATGCATGACTTCCAGACACAATTTAGAATCACACGACTAAAATAATTAAATCAAGTTTTTTTAATGTTGCATGGATTTACTCTACAACAGTGAAACACGACTAAAACATTAAGAAATATAAATAGCTTACAAAGAGAAAGTATCATATATATCGCAATTACATCGACATATTTTCAAAAATGTCAGTAAATGACAAAGAAAAGAACATCAAACATACTCACCATGTGATTCCTGTTTATTCTTGTGGAAGATTCCTCTTGTTGTGCACGCACTTTATTTTTTCACGAAAGTTCTTTTTCTGGTGGATGCTGCTGTTTTCCTGCTTTGATTAAGTTCGAGCAAGTTGAACTAAAACAAATATATATATATATATATATATATACTACCAGTCAAAAGTTTGGACACACCTTTTAATTTAGTGTTTTTTGTTTAGGGATTTATTTTCTACATTCTACAACAATACTGGAGATTTCATAACTATGAAATAACACACATGGACTTAAGTAATCCATATGTAATGACAACAAAAAACAGTCAGTTGTTATTTTAAGACACGAAGGTCAGGTGTTCTGGAATAGTTCTTGCAAGAACAGTATTGTCAAGTGCATTTGCAAAACCCATCAAGCACCATGATGAAACTGGCTCACATGAAGACCATCCCAGTAAAGCAAGACCAAAACTGACCTCTGCTGCAGAGGAGAAGTTCATTTAGAGTTACCAGCCTCAGAAATCACCAATTAACAGCACCTCAGATTAGAGCCGTTATGAAGGCTTTACAGAGCATCAGTAGCATCAGTACATATATATATATGTTATAGGTTGTAAGGTTAATGAGAGCTTACAGTGGTGTTGGACCTTTCTCTGGGGTTAAAGAAGTGGAACACTGTTTCATAGAACCCTGATTAAAAAAAGAAACAGTACAAAAAATTTCTTTTACAGCTTAGCTGAAAAACTGTCAAGTCATGCTCTGTGTGAGCACAGTCAAAGCTCCCATCAGGGTTATTGGACCCTGTCCCTATACCATGGTACCCCTGCTCACACCTCTCCAATGACTTTGTCACTGACACGGCTACACCACCATTTTGATCATTGTGGACCACTTTTCAAAAGCATGTTGTCTGGTGCCACTAAAAGGCCTTCCCACGACCATGGATATGGCCAAGGCCATTTTCCCTAATGTGTTCCGCCTCTATGGTATGCCTGAGGACATTGTTTCTGACACTAAAGCATTTGGCCATTCAAAATTATGCACCAGGTTAACCATGTGACTTATCGTCTCCAGCTCTCGCCTAATCTCCCAATCCCTTCGTGAATCACTCCTCAAACCTGCCCATATCACCCCCATCTCTGACAACTCAAACCCCATGTTACCTCCACCACTTGGTGTTGAAGGATCCCCAGCATACTCAGAATTCACCACAATAATAAAAATATAATTGATAATTATACCAATACCTGATACT
Source organism: Hemibagrus wyckioides (assembly GCF_019097595.1). Taxonomy (NCBI): domain Eukaryota; kingdom Metazoa; phylum Chordata; class Actinopteri; order Siluriformes; family Bagridae; genus Hemibagrus; species Hemibagrus wyckioides. Next base: position 20,516,811 of record NC_080722.1, on the reverse strand, counting down.
CCTGAGCTCCAGGTTCCCTTTGACTCAGTAGAATAGGCATTATAGAGAATGGTTGAATGGATAAGTAATAACAAAATAAAAATTTAAATATATTGACAAAATACTAGTATTTTTAATATTTGTAACAATGGTCATACTACTACTACTACTAATAATAATAATAAAATAATAATAATAATACTAATAATAATAATGGTCACTTTAATAGTCAGATGTAATGTGTGTGGAGTCTCAACATGTGTGTGGCATTTCTCATACAATGGCAATGATTTATTAAGTTTCGCTTTTAGTTCCTAAAACAAAAGAGGAGTTTCATTTCTCAGGAACCATTTTCCAACATGTTGTAAGAGGTGTGTCAAATCCTCCTGATGTTGTAAGATGTTGTGTCAAAGATGGCATCCTTGGCATCCTGTTTGACTACATCTGGGACAGAAGGTGCACCAAAATATAATGTCTAAATGTTATTCCAATGAACTTTTAATTTTGGTTTTCATTTTGATTTGAAAGCAAAATATACTTTCATTTTGTCAGTGGTTTCACAACAGTCCTGAGTGTAACACTAAATTCTAGGATCTTATTACTTTGGAAATATGAACTTGTAGCACAGACTCCGCCCTCTTGCCGCTCTGTGAAGTACACTGATGCACTCATTTTAGGGCATTTTGCTGTTTGAATGCCAGTTTCACACTTCACACCTCCCAATGTTTGCTGAACAGTAGTAGGAGGTGGGGGTCCCCGCAAAATAATACACCAGTGCCACTGGGTCTGGCAATGAGCCCTGGAACCCCACAATTCACCTGGGACAGACAATATGGCTGGCTTCTAAAGACTTTCCCTTGTGGAATCCAAAAAACTCCTGCTTTGGTCTGTTGGCATATTTAAAATCCTGAGAACTCGGATTTCCCCATTAACTATAACTCCCCATGCACATTAACTATCACACAGTTTTCTTTTCTCTTGCCTTTTAAGGTCATTTAATCTGTTACAAAAATTACTGATATAAATTAGTTAACTAATGTTCAGAGTGGAAAACATGCAGTCAGTTCCATGCACATGATTGATTTCTAACCTAAATTTATTGTACAGTTGTGTGCATATATGATTTTTTATATATGATTAAGACACAAATGCAGAGAGCTTTTCTGATGAATGAATTTAGAATGAAATTCAAGTACACTTAAGGTCTCTGAGATTATACAATTAAATGTCATTTCTTATTTTCAGTGGCAATGTCATAAAGTAATTTTAGGACAATGTAATCAAATAATTTTCAGTGACTTGTGCCTTGAATGACTTGTGGTTGAAGCTTGTGCCTCGATCTGTGACATTTTTATATGGTACAAGTGTTACTAAATTGCGCCATCTATTGTTGGACTTATCAAATGCATTCTTTTGAAACCCCAATCTCAGAAAATCCCATGTGGGGTCTCGAGCCCCGTTGTCAGAACCTGTGCACGTGTCATGCTGGGCGTGTCATGCTGGGCGTGTCATGCTGGGCGTGTCATGCTGGATGTGTCATGCTGGATGTGTCATGCTGGATGTGTCATGCTGGATGTGTCATGCTGGGTGTGTCATGCTGGGTGTGTCATGCTGGGTGTGTCATGCTGGGCGTGTCCTGTTGGTCAGAGCATTGTTTATTTCTGTTTAAACTGTCTCCATAGTGATAGCGCGTCCCTAGGAACAATTTTTAACCCATACACAACATTGAGTTGGTGCTTGGCTACAGATCAACATCAGGTAACAAGACCACAGAAAGCGACAGGAGATCAAACCCAAGACTAGACAAAGCGACAGGAAAAGAAGAAACTCAATGGATTTTCGAAGATTTCTCCCGGGTCTGAGGAGCTGGTCTCTCCGTGAGATCGGCTGTGCTGCGGGGCGGCTCGCTGTCTCTGCAGGTGCAGGTTACTGCATTTACCACTACTTGCAGGGACAAAGCGCTGCTTATGGAAGTATAATAGTGCCAAAATTCTTGAAAGCAAAATAGCATATTGAATCACATGAACTGAATAAAAACTTGTCACAAAAAAGAAGTTTGAATTTTTCTGCTTTGTATTTACAAAAAAATACAATCTTCATTATTTTTCAACCTCACAAATTCAGGTGGGAAAAATTCAGGCGTTAAAATTCAGGTGGAAAAAATTCGAGCCTTCAAATTCAGGTCAAAAAATTCAGGTCTTAACATCCGGGCTATTACAGGAAGAGCAATGGATTGCCGATGTCTCGGGCCCGAGTCTCAGTGCACTTTAAAGTGTGCATCCTGCTCCCTGTACAGTTCACTTGGAGGGTCACTTTGCCGATTGGAACACGGCTCTGTAATTAACCTGCAGGAGAAACAGCTCTGAGTGAGAGAGCGCAGGGATTGCAGGCTGTGAAGACGATGTGCCAGGGGGTAAGTTACATTAGATTTATTAATGAACAGGGCAGTATGAGTTATGTTTATCTAATATTAGTCTAAAAAGAACGTAACTTTGTTTATTGACTAGCATTGTGCTGAAGACTGTAAAATAACTCATACTGCCCTGTTAATTAGTAAAACTAGGGTCAGGGTTAGTAATTTTCTATACAAGTCCAATCAGTCAGATCTCTCAGGAGCCCAAATAAGAGAGCGCTTATATACAATATACAATATTATTCCCTCACATTACAAAGTCATGGCCACACATTGAGCAACATCCTCACAATCTGGTGAGCAGACCCCAGTTTATGTGACTAGACAGTTGACTGTCTGAAGAGGAACTGAGCGGCACCAGAGCAGCACAGGGAACTGACTCTCTTAGAGAAGATATATCCTTACATGGGTTCTTTTACCACTGCTACTCTGATGACACTCATCTTATCTTCTCCTTCCCTCCCTCAGATACCATGGCTTCTGCTTGGATCCCAGCATGTCTGGAAGACATATCTTGATGGATGTCAGCTCATCAGCCCAATGTCAATCCCAGCAAAAACAAACTGTTGTTCATGCCTAGGTAAGGATCTTGCAATCTTCCTGGAAACTCCCTGGTGACCACTGCTCACAACCTTGGGGTAACCATATATAATAACTGTCCTTTTCCTCACACATTGCTCATGATGGTGTTTTTCTTTACAGTATCAGAAACATTCTGCCATTTTTGTCCACATAGGCTGCTCATGTGCTTGTTCAGTCTCTTGTCATTTCAAGACTGGACTACTCTAACTCTGAGCACAATTTGGCTCTAAATCTACCTCTGAGCGCAATTTGGCCTCTGCAAATGATCCAAAATGCAGCTGCGTGATTTGTTTTCATCCTCTACACCACACTGCTACGCTCATTGCAGTGGTTTCCAGTAGCTGGATGCATCACATATAAAACACTGATGCTTGCTTACAAAGACAAAAATGGACCAGCAGCCTCTTACCTCAAAGCTCTTATCGCTCCTTGCACTGCACCACTCTCCCTCAGATCCTACAGCGTTATTATATCAATAATAAAACATATTATTAATATTATGTACTTCATGTTATATTTTTATTAAACACTTCTAACCAGTCCAGAGGGGTTGTGTGGAAGTGCAATAGTTCTGCCACCGGATTCATCAATTGTCTACAAAACACAGCAACGCCTGCAGGATGGTGAATTCTCATTATCAATGTTTATGAAAGGTCCTGTCTCATATGCCTGAATGGACATGAATGGGATTCATTGGCCATGTACTTTAACACACTCAAGACATTTGCTTCCTGTACGAGAACTACTAACATAAATATCCACAATGTATGTATAGTTTACAGACAATAAAGTTATTAAGATATTTAATTCTTTTGCTCTGTAAGGCTCCAACAAATCTAATATTCAGAGTTTGTGGTATTTTGCACTGAGATATTTGTGGGTTATTTTCTCATATTTGTACAAGTCAATGAAGTGTAATGCCTTTCCTCAGGAGTGCTTCAATAAACCCAATACTATAGTTTGATGTATTTTGTACTGTGATATTTATCAACATTATGTAAGACTCTATCTGCATGGAATCTTTAAAATAAAGTTTGTTACTGCCACTGGACTCTAGATCAGTGGAGACTTATTCTCTGGCGTGACCAATCACGCTTCTCTGTCTGGCAATCCGATGGACGAGTCTGGGTTTGGCGGTTATCAGGAGAACGGTACTTGCCTGACTGCACTGTGCCAAGTGTAAAGTTTGTTGGAGGGGGATTATGGTGTGGGGTTGTTTTTCAGGGGTTGTTCTCGGCCCCTTAGTTCCAGTGAAAGGAACTCTTAATGCTTCAGCATACCAAGACATTTTGGACAATTTCATGCTCCCAAGTTTGTGAGAACAGTTTGGGGATGACCGCTTCCTGTTCCAACATGACTGTACACCAGTGCACAAAGCAAGGTCCATAAAGACATGGATGAGTGAGTTTGGTGTGGAGGAACTTGATTCTAGAGGAATGGTCAAAAATTCCCATAAACACTCTCCTAAACCTTGTGGAAAGCCTTCCAAGAAGAGTTGAAACTGTTATAGCTGTAAAGGGCGGATCAACTCCATATTAAATGTCATTAAAGTTCATGTGCATGTAAAGGCAGATGTTGAAAGATGAAAACTTTCATCAATATCGTGTAACTTATATTTGTTACTGCCTCTAACACGTCACTTCAGCGCCTCCTACTGGTGGTCGTGTAGTTTAGTGTTTGTCCCTTCAGTGTTGCATTAATCCAGGGATTCCCAAACTAGCAGTCGTTACCCTACTTTCACAATAAACAAACTAACTCCTTTTTTTTACTCAATTATTTTACATATTAAAAACATTGAAGATAGATTTTGTGTGCTAATATTTTTAAATGTTACTTTTTCTCTATTCTGACATGCTGCACATTTCCCCGCCCATCGCTCTCTGTTGAGTTGTGTCCCAAATCACAGCATTATGTAATACTCTAAAGCACTAACACTAACCGGCTCTGCTATTACAGTTAGTGTACAACTTTATTGTCATTACAAAGTACAGGGACATAGCAACGAAATGCTGTTTAGCATCTACCAGGAGTGCAGAGTAGAAAATGTGCAAATGAACAAGTGCAAATAAATATGTAAACATACACTGATCAGCCATAACATTATGACCACCTGCCTAATATTCTGTTGGTCCCCCTTTTACTGCCAAAACCCTGACCCATCGAGGCATGGACTCCACTAGACCCCTGAAGGTGTGCTGTGGTATCTGGCACCAAGATGTTAGCAGCAGATCCTTTAATTCCTGTAAGTTGTGAGGTGGGGCCTCCATGGATCGGACTTGTTTGTCCAGCACATCCCACAGATGCTCCATTGGATTGAGATCTGGGGATTTTGGAGGCCAATCAACACCTCAAACTTATTGTTGTACTCATCAAACCATTCCTGAACCATTTCTGCTTTGTGACACGGCGCATTATCCTGCTGAAAGAGACCACAGCCATCAGGGAATACCGTTTCCATGAAAGGGTGTACATGGTCTGTAACAATGCTTAGGTAGGTTGTCGGAGAAAAATAACATACCCAGCTTTGAATTATATACCTACCTGTCAAAATAACATCCACATGGATGGCAGGACCCAAGGTTTCCCAGCAGAACTTTGCGCAAAGCATGACACTGTCTCCACCAGCTTGCCTTATTCCCATAGTGCATCCTGGTACCATGTGTTCCCGAGGTAAGCAATGTACACGCACCAGGCCATCCACGTGATGTAAAAGAAAACGTGATTCATCAGACCAGGCCACCTTCTTCCACTGCTCCATGGTCCAGTTCTGATGCTCAGGTGCCTATTGGTGGTGCTTTCAGCAGTGCACAGGGGTCACCCTGACTGGTCTGCGGATCCATACGCAACAAACTGTGATGCACTGTGTATTCTGACCCCTTTCTATCAGAACCAGCATTAACTTCTTCAGCAATTTGAGCAACAGTAGCTTGTCTGTTGGATCGGATCACACGGGCCAGCCTTCACTCCCCACATGCATCAATGAGCCTTGGCTGCCCACGACCCTGTCTCCGGTTCACCACTGTTCCTTCCTTGGACCACTTTTAATAGATACTGACCACTGCAGACCGGGAACACCCCACAAGAGCTGCAATTTTGGAGATGCTCTGATCCAGTCGTCTAGACATCACAATTTGGCCCTTTGTCAAACTCGTTTAAATCCTTACGCTCGTTCATTTTTCCTGCTTCTAACACATCAACTTTGAGGACAAAATGTTGAATTGCTGCATAATATATCCCACCCACTAACAGGTGCCATGATGAGGAGATCATCAGTGTTATTCACCTCACCTGATAGTGGTCATAATGTTATGGCTGGTTGGTGTATATAAAACTCTTTACTTTGTATGAATCTTCCTTCCATCCATTTTCTGAACTGTTTATCCTACACAGGGTCAATGAGAGCCTGATCCTATCCAAGGGGACCAGGGGACACCCTAACCAGGGTGCCAGCCCAACACAGGGAACACTCACACACTGGACAATTTAGAGATGCCAATCAACCTACCACACATCACTGGACTGGAAGAGGTAATCAGAATACCAGGAGGAAAACAGACACACACACACACACACACACACACACAGAGGCAGGAATTGAATCACTAACCCCAGAGATAAATGTACTAAACACTAAGCCACTGTGTCTCTCCTCTGTATGAATCAGTTTTGTTGATAGAAAACACAAATGCAGAATTAGATTAGAAATGCAGATTATAAGAGTTAAGTAAGATTATTTATGTATGGAATACTTTACACATAAAACTACAAATTGTAAAATAAAAATAAAAGTAGTCTCTGCTAGATTTTGTGGCCATATAGCAACTTGTCATTTAGTCTGAGCTTAAAAAGAAACCATGGTGTAAACCTTTTATAGGAGGATCTTTTACATTTCATTTCATCAGATAAAAACACACCCAGTCCTCCTCTATACCATGATGAACATTAGATATTTAACAACATAGAACAGAAGAATCTGAAAAGAGGGAATGATCACCATGAAATCTCAAATGTGAGCCAATATATTTTTATTATCATCTATATAAAATAATACAAAACAATGATAAACATTAAACATAAACTTCATAAATATCTAATAAATCTTAAATATCTAATAAAATGTAGTAAAAAGCATAAATATCTAATAAAATGTAGAAAAAAGCTTAAATATCTAATAAAATGTAGTAAAAAGCTTAAATATCTAAAAAAAATGTAGAAAAAAGCTTAAATATCTAATAAAATGTAGAATAAATCTTAAATATTTAATAAAATGTAGAATAAATCTTAAATATTTAATAAAATGTAGAAAAAAAGCTTAAATATCTAATAAAATGTAGAAAAAAAGCTTAAATATCTAATAAAATGTAGAATAAATCTTAAATATATAATAAAAGGTCAATGTACAATAACAACAAACACTGAAATAACTATTTACTTACCTACAGAGAGCTCAAGCAACATGTCAAGAGAAAGAAGAGTGTTTAAAGTGTGACCAGGACATGGATTAGTTTATTAAACTTTGGTTAGTTATGAATAAGTTAATAATCATCTAGGATTAAACTAAATGGAGAATAAAAACAGTTCTATGTTACCAATGAGCAAAACATACAGAGTTTAATCTACTGATGAGGATCCAATAGCAAATAATAGATTTGTGTCCTGATCACTCTTTAAGACAAAAGGGATAGAGGTGTGTGTGTGTGTGTGTGTGTGTGTTAGAGGGGTGTGAATGTTGCTCAGACTCTCTCTATGGTCTTCATCATTTCCTGGACACGCTGCTTCACGATCTTCAACACTGCGGAGGCTAAAGCTGCTGGATCTCCGTAAAGCTCCAGAGGCTGATGGAAAAGGTCCTCAAGCAGAACTGTCAGTATATTCTGTACACACACACACACACACACACATATCCAGCATGACATTGATGAGATTGATCAGAGAATTTAAAGCAGATTCTTTAGAACGTGTATCATGGCATTAGAAAAAGTTCCTGACTTACAGAAAGCCTTAAAAAGAGTCGCTCTGCCTCAGGCTCCCTGACCTCCACGTCCCACTGGCTGATGGCTAAAAACAGAGGCTGCAATAATCCTCCATCCGACTTTAAAGAAGAAAAACGAGAAACATGATGTTACGTGATAGAACCTTCTCCCAAGTTTTGCTGGCAGTTCTATAGTGTTTATGAGACTCTTACAGCTGGAGGCGGCGAGCTGTGTATAAAGCACCTGAACAAGACGAGCTCGAAGAACACATCGAGGAAGCTGAAATGGTGCAGCTGTACAGGAGAGAAACGTTAGAAAAAGCAGTTCCATTTACACCTTAAAGACTCCATCTCTAATCCTTTCCATTTAGCCAGGTGGAATTGTAAACGCTTATTTCCCAGCTTACCTGAGCCTGGAGCAACTCCGCCTCGATCCACTCCCAGTTGGACGGCTTTCTCACGAAACGGATCACGGAGTCGTAGGCCCGCTTAACACCGTCCACGTCCTGTCCGGAAAAGGAGACACCTCGTCACTGCTGTGTCACCTGGGCTAACGCCGGGTGTGTACGAGACAGAACCGGGGGAAATCAGCACTCACCTTTTTGTTGGCTGCTGCCAGACGCATGAGAATCTTCTTCCCTGACAAGTACAGGAGGTTCTGCACGAGCATGCAGTCCAACATTCCCTGAACACCAGAGATAACACACAACACGAGTCAAGCCAGAGTGGAATCTACCGTGTAGGAACAACACGTCTTCAGAGAGACTAGACGAGTAAAGAAAGGTTGACTCACAGAGAACGCCTCGCGAATGGCAGGCAGCTTCAGAGCAACGTCTGTAACTCCATCGAGCCAGAGGTGTGCGCTAAAACAAAACACGAGCTGACGATGAGCCGATTTTTGTTACACTGACATGAGACAACGTCAAAAGGTGAAGATGACCCTACCTGATGAAGGGTACCTCGCTCTCCTCAGGAGAAAGATCATCGATACTTTCCTGCAGACAGAAAACAGCATGAGATCATTAAACAGCACACAGTACATTTATCCAGAATCCCACTGATGTAGATACAAATCCGGTCTGAGACACTGGATTACCTCAAAATCTGACTCAATATCCAAGTCAGCATGAGGAGTGAGGGATCTTTCCTCTTCCTCCAGATGGGACGTGTCCACCTGATCCTCCACACTCACAGGTAGGTGAGAGCATCTCCCCTGATTAAAGGTTTGCTGTGAATAAAACACAAACATTGACAGTGCACATGAACAAACCCCAGAAGTGAACTCCACAATGTAGTGGACAGAGGAATGAATTTACCTCGCCGTCCTCGTGAGGCACAGAGGTGACGGTCTCCACGCCAAGGCAGGACTCCGGCTCTTTCACGCTCCCAGAGACTCGCTTATGAGGAAAAAAGGAGAAACTCAGTCGCTGTACTTACTAAAGCTTTGTGGTGCTGCAACAATTCAGCTCTTACCTGTACGCTGGTGAAAGACTCCTCACATGCGGTGGAGTTCGAGGATCCCTGTTAATAACAACCACGACAACTGCATGTCACTCAAACGCTCATCTATTCATAATGAATGCTTTATAAACAGAAAGAAGACTGCTATTACCAAAGGAACGCAGGAGGTCTCGGTGACGGTAAACCTCCACGGCTGGATGAAATACCTCCGCACTTCCACCGACTAGAGACAGAAACACAACACAGAGTGTGACTACGACATACAAACAAGAGCGTACATTCGTGTCTCTGCTGCTGCGCTGACTTTAATAAAACACCTGAAACTGGGAGCCGTAGATGTGGGAGGTGAGAAACCGGACGTTACTCCGAGCGCTGTGCAGATCACCGGCACCACTGTGGCGTGAAAACTACAGCACAAACATTCCAGTGTGACTCTCATCAAAGCAGTTTCATACAAACACATGGAACAATTTCATTACAGTAAAAACTAGACTGAGAAAAGGAGGAAATATGAAATTACCAGGACGACAGCTGACGTCTGAGGGAGGAGTTCAGTGGGAGGGAGCTGCTGGATCGGCTCAGTGACCTTCATAAACACACACACTCTGTTAGAAATGAACAGCTAATAGAATTTTCATTGTAGTATGAAGTGTTTTAACTCTAGTGCTTTATTACTGACACATACCTGGACATCCTCCACTTCCTCCACATCAGCAACAGCTCCTGTAATCAATTGTACACATTTAACCAAATCACTATTTATTCATGTCCCTGCAGAGGGTGTGTGTGTGTGTGTGTGTGTGTGTGTGACAACAAGATCTCACTTGTTTCTGCAACATTAACTGTAACTTTAAAGTGTTAAAGATAATTGATGAAAGTTTTGAATAAAGACTGAAAATAGAGAATAAATCTCTGTGGTTTGAGAGGAAGAAGAGGAAAGCTAACAGTAACTCCGCTTCATGTCGGGCTTCTGGACATCACCCTGTCCTTCATTCATTTCATCTAAAAGCACAACTCCAAGTCTTTTATTCCTCACATCATCACTTTTAGACCTAAAATCCTCTTCTTAAGAGCCATGTAGCATCGCGGGCTAACGTTAGCTCGGCTAAGCGCTTTATAGCTAGCTCTGTTAGCTAAACTACACACCGGGGTTTATCCTGTTTATCCGCTGTAGCTGTGTATTAAAGTCTTTCATTTCACACACACACACACACACACACACACACACACACACACACACACACACACACACTCACACACACACACTGTGTCTCTGTAAACTGTAAGCTGATTATAAAGACACAAGCTAAGTGCTAAGTGAGCTCTTCTCTTCTTACCTGGAGCAGGTTGAGGATCGGCAGCGGGCAGACCGCTTCTCCTCTTCAGCCTGTGATAAGCCCAGTATCCCGCAGAGGCGAGCGCGAGCAGACCGCCGGCGCAGGCCACACCCCGGAAAGTGCTCGCGCTGGGAAGAAACTTACTGAAGTTCATCTTCTTGGTAGAGTAATCGTGGATTTGAAGCAGCGAGAGTCCACTAGCAGTCCAAATTGTTGTTGTTTGTTGCCGTGTTTAATTTTAAATACCTCTAGAACGCCTCCTGGTTACGTCACGCATTTTAAAAATCAACTACATGGTGACGTATGTTTCGTGTATTTATTTAGGTATTAAATAAAATAATAATTAATAATGAAATTATTCGTTATTAATTATAACGAGGCGCGAGTGTTAAAATAATTTTAATGAAATAATTTTAATTAAAAAAACATGTCAATTCTATATTTTTAAACAGTATCGTGTTTTGTACCGGATATTAATATGGACACCGACACGTCAATGCGTCCGCCATATTGGAAGGGGCAGAAGTCGTTCATAATCCAGTGCAGGTTTTATCTACAATTTGTAGTCGACCTTTATAAACTCATGCTGTAACTCGCTTTGTCTTTGTTACAGATGACCTCCTTTTCGTAGTCTCCATCTATCTGCAGATCTGCTTTGACACATTTATATCTTCCACAACACTTCATTAATAAAAATGGAATAATGAGTCGATCATGTGCTCCAAACCAGGGGCGTCGCTAGGGCTATTCATTCGGGGCTCGAGCACACGAACACACACACACACACACACACCTTGGATGAGCTTTTTATTGTACATCTGTCATTATTGGTGTTTTATTGGATTATTAAGGATTGTTTTCTCTGTAATGTTTGATGTGTTTTGTCTGTGTGTGTTTGCTGGATTGCTATTAACTGGATCATTGCCAGAAATTAAACCATCATCTCAAGAAGTGAGAAGCATTTCCACTCAGCAAGTTTTGGAGTTTCCACCATATTTCTCTGAATAAATATAGTTTGGCTGGGTTTTTTTTCCTCAAACCTGGTTAATAATACTACCTCGAGCTGAATCATTCAAAATGAGCTGCTAGACTGTACCCTAGAGAGAACATCTTGCTAATTAAAATAAAAAAATGAAAGAAAAGGGTTTAGGATGCCAAAACACAGATGATCTGCCTTCACTGTAGTGAACCAGTTTCTTATATAGTTTTGAAATAACAACCCTTATGGCTTTTGGTCACATCTTCGCATCTTGGCCTCTCACTACAATCATCTTCCCATGTCCTAATCTTATTGTTCATTTGTGTCGGGGATCAAATCTAACAGTGCGAAAGTTCTTGAGCCTTTTCATCAAGTTCCTTAATTATCAAAAGTAACAAAAATGGTCAAAGAGTGTATAAAAAGTAAGTGACAGTGACATAATGGAAATTATATCAGTCCAAAAGTTTGTATCCCCCTTTATGAAATTTTTTCTAATACTTTGTATGTCCTCCCTTTGCCTTTATAACCTCCTCCAACCTCTTTGGGTAACCTCTGAGCAGCTTTTGTATCCTCTCAGGTGTAATTTTAGCCCATTCCTCCTGGCATATTTGTTCCAAGTCTACCAGATTGCTTGGCTGTGTGTCCTGCACGGCCTTCTTCAAATCTATCCACAGGTTTTCTATTATATTCAAGTCTGGAGACTGGGAAGGCCATGGCAAAACATTCACCTTATTCTTTTTAAACCATTCCTGAGTTGACTTTGCTTTGTGTTTTGGATCATTGTCTTGTTGAAGGATCCACTGCCTTTTCATTTTTAGCTTTTTGACTGATGGTGGAAGGCTTGGCTTTAAAATCTGATATTGGGCTCGTTAATTTGCAAATCGTGCTTAAAATCCTGTAGTGTGAACTCGGCTTTAGTGTGAGTCTTAAGCCTAGTTCACTCTACAGGATTTTAAGACCGACTTGTAAATTAACTCTCCAGCTTTATGAAAGTTTACCAATTTAATTTTTAGATCTTCTGACAGCTGTTTCCCTGATCCCATTGTTGCTTGAGACTGCTCCTGGAGATCTATAAAATTCATGCTAATTTAACATACCTGGTGTCATTCATCAAGCATTAAGTGTTGATGATGTTTCTTAAAGGATCAGACACCCAAATTTACATATTAAAGTCAAATACCTAGAGGGTTAATCAAAGGGGATGTAAACTTTTTAGCTTGCTATTAAAAATAAATTTAGACTTGGACTCTGCTATTTTAACATTGAGGAAATACCGTAAAAGGTTATAGATACATACATACATATATATACAATAATATATATAAACACACATACACTACCAGTCAAAAGTTTGGACACACCTTTTAATTCAATGTTTTTTTGTTTAGGGATTTATTTTCTACATTCTGGAACAATACCGAAGATTTCATAACTATGAAATAACACACATGGACTTAAGTAATCCATATGTAATGACAACCAAAATCAGTCAGTTGTTATTTTAAGACACGAAGGTCAGATGTTCTGGAATAGTTCTTGCAAGAACAGTATTGTCAAGTGCATTTGCAAAACCCATCAAGCACCATGATGAAACTGGCTCACATGAAGACCATCCCAGTAAAGCAAGACCAAAACTGACCTCTGCTGCAGAGGAGAAGTTCATTTAGAGTGACCAGCCTCAGAAATCACCAATTAACAGCACCTCAGATTAGAGCCGTTATGAAGGCTTTACAGAGCATCAGTAGCAGACATATCTCAATATCAACTGTTCAAAGGACATTATTGTGTATTTCGGCCGCCTTCAGCATTGTTTTACAATGTAGAAAGAAATAAACATCAGGAAAGACCATGGGATTAGAAGATGTGTCCAAACTTTTGACTGGTAGTGTATATATATGTATAATGTTCCATACAATGTCAAATAGCATATACTGAGAAAATGTTTCATATCCACTGCTGATTCAAGGTCAATTCATTCAGCATGATGTCAAGACATCCCTGATGCTAAAATGTGAAGAATCTCTTCAACAGTGTTCCTGTGGTAAAGCAATCGATACATTTACATTTACATTTCTGGCATTTGCCAGACGCTCTTATCCAGAGCGACATACGAAAGTGTTTTAAGTCTCTATCATTGAAAACATTAACACTGGTTCAATAGGTTACAGACTTAGGATACCATTAGCTTAAAATTATAAAACATATAAAAATACATAAACAGGGAAAGATAAGAGCTAGTTTAAGTGCTTCAGGAAAAGGTAGGTCTTAAGCCGTCGTTTGAAGATAGTCAGAGACTCTGCTGTACAAACATCTAGGTTGAAGTTCATTCCACCACCTCGGTACCAGAAGAGAGAAGAGTCTAGATGAATACCTACCTTTTACCCTGAGAGATGGTGGGACCAGTCAGGCAGTGCTAGTGGATCAGAGGGAGCGAGGTGCAGTGCGAGGAGTAATAAGATCTTTGAGGTAAGATGGTGCTGGTCCATTCTTAGCTTTGTAGGCAAGCATCAGTGTTCATGTTAAGCTGCACAAAAAAGCAAGTGTGATAGAAATCCCCAGTACAGCATGTGCCCAAAGATTGCAGTGTAGTCAATGATGGGGCACAATCATGTCCATGTCCCAATAGTCATTCATTGTCATAGCAGCAGCCTATGTGCTTGTCCCTTTAGAAAAACATGTGAATCAGAATCAGCTTTATTGTCAAGTCCTGTTGGTTTTACATGTACAAGGAATTTGCCTTGGTGTATTGGTGCACAACAATAAAAATCTAAATATAAAAAATATCAAGAAAAGTCTAAGCAAATCTTTAGCAAGAGGAAATGAAGTGTGTAACAGGGCAGTATTATATTGTATAAAAAGTGAACCAGTGCAAGCAATAAATTAGCAGTGCTACGGTCAGTGCAGATAGAAACATTAAGTGGACATTCACTGTACATTAGTGGACCAATGCAAAACTCAGTTTGAGGTAGGAAGGTAAAATAAGGTGCAGGTGCAGTATGGCTGTCTGAGTCGAGTGTGTTAATGTGACATGTACAAACAAAACAAAGGGGGTTTGTGCGTCCAAGGAGGCAGAGACCATGGTGCGTCCTGCATGTTGTTGATGTGGCCAGTTGCTGATCAAAAAAGAACGTTTTTATGCCATGAGGTTTTGTCTTGATGGACCACAGTCTTCTGCAGGAGGGGAGTGCCTTGAAAAGATGATGTGAAAGTCCTTAGGTGAAAATGATCAAAATGAAGGAGGCTGTGTTGTAGTGGATGTTGGAGTCTGGTGCAGCCATGCTTGTAGGCCATAGTGCATTGTGGGAAATGAAGTTTATCTCTTCACATACTAAGAACTGTTATCACATGACAGGTTTTATGAGTGATTCAACTTCTAAATCAAGTCTATGGAGCAAAAACAAGCCCATGGCCATACATTTCTACACACAATGTCACTAATGTTTCTGTCAATGATTCTTTTATTGTCAGATAACTGATTAAATATTATTGCTCAGCTCCTTGGCTCTCAGCTCCTTCTTTCTCAGCTTCTCCAGCTTCTCCTTCTTTCTTTAGCTCCTTCTTTCTGGGCTCCACACCAACGTAAACTCCACTTTCTACAAACAAAGAGCATTCGGAATCAGATTGAAATTTTGGTTGGATGAAGAAACTATTTATTATTTTGGGGGTTCAGTGTAAAAACAGACCATTGTCTGAGGGAAGCTCTAAATGAAAATCAGTAGGTAATTATAGACACAAGTTAAATACAATTTGTACAGAGATTATTTTCTCTTTTTAAGACCAACAAAACAAAGCAAACCAACACACACAGAATTTGACTTGCTGCAGAGGAGTCGAATTTCTTTCTTCGTGAGAGTTACACCGTGCTGAGTGCAGTGTTCAGCTGTGTGTGGGGAATAACACACACACACACACACACACACACACAGAGGTATATAAAAGCAGTCTTGTTACCTGCTCTGCCACAAACTTGTTGACATCCTCATCCTCAGGTAGGAAGTCCTTCCAGTTGAGTTCAGCATCAATCCACAAAGCACCAGCTTTATTGTGACCCTAAAAATAAAAGGAGGAAAAATTATAAACATTTACATTGACGTTCTAGACGCCTCACATGTTACTTTAGAGTGTAGAGTCAGCAGTAACCAGGGCAGTAGCAGAACTGATCATTTCATATGAGGTAGTAACTGCTCAGATATTTCAGATCTCAAACAGAGAGAGAGAGAGAGAGAAAGAGAGAGAGAGAGACACGTACCAGTCGGTTGAGGATGTGAACCAGCAGCACAGCAGCTTTTCCTATTGGCAGCAATGGCTTCGTCAGCTCTCTACACACACACACAGTGAGAGTTTATGTTAATTACCTACAAATATTACATTATCTGTTAGAAATAGTGGAAGCAGTACAGCAGCATGTGACTGTGTCTCTGACAGAAGAACAGTTCATCAAATCACAGACTTCTGCACAACCCTAAACCAGTATACAGTGTTATTACTGCCTGAATCTTAACCTCCAAACCTTCTGAAAGCTCTGCTTCCAGTTGCACTCTTCTGGATTTTGAAGATTATTCAATATTTGGGAACAGTGAGGGGTTTCTGAGGACATCTAGGTTTTGTGTCTGATGTGGCGTCTAGTGAACGCTTCTTCAGTGTAACTTATGTGAGCAGTTTAAACTCACGCAGGTCTCACGTACGCGCTGCTTCCTTCTCTAACAGAGCTATGATTAGTCGTGATGTACGAACTGTAACCGCCCCGTTTTTCAAAACACAGACTGAAATTCGTGTATTATTGTATCTTTTTTCACCTAAATCGGGTTCCTATTTCCAGAATGTGCTTATCCCTATCACACTGTGAAATGAAGGTTTTGCTGCTCGATAAACACCGTTACAGTAAGAAGTGTACCTGAAGAGCGGCCCCATGGGGATTCCTCCATCATGCAGCATGGGTGTGATGATCTCTGCCAGATACTGCCAGATGTGAGGAATGTCGATGGCCATGTCATCAGCCACCTCCAGAATCTCCCGAAGCCTGAAAAGACACACACACAATTTTATAGACGGTTCAAAGAGTCCACCATAAGATTTTTAGCCTCTAAATAAAAGTTTGCCTCTCAAAAGACAAATAACTCGATCGATAAAGTATTTATTTTTTGTGCCATAGTTCTGCATTGCAGAAGGACAATAACCTACATGTTGTGACATTGATGAGCTGCACTGCTTGGAAAAGTTGAAATCATTTTAACATAAGACGCGCGAGGGGCTGCAAAAGATGCGCACGCAACGGTCAAACACATTCGTATATCGCATATAGTGGCCCGGACACGTTGCACAAAACTGAGGTCATAATCCGAGCAGGGTGACGAGAGTGAAGAATATAAGGACACGTATCACGATGATATAAAAAAAAAAAACTGACAAAGTCTATTGGGACATTTATCAGTAATGTAAAATAGCAGGGGTTTGTGATTAATGTCTGTGGAACCAACAGCGTTCTCCTGCTGGTCTGAGGAACACTCACCCTCTGAAGTACTGCTCAGGAGGTAAAATCCTGGTGCTGATCAGTTCATGCAGCAGAAGGCCCAGGCGCTCTCGGGCGACGGTGCTGCGTTCGAGCGTCAACTCCACGGCGTTACGTACGAAGACGAAGAGCACAGACGCACTGTTCAGCTCCTCTACACACTGCACTGCCTCCTACAGGACAGAGAGAGAAAGAGTTTGAACATAACACTTCTGGCTTTAAAGCGACTGCAGTACAGAATTTCACTTGCAGTCATTTTCACCTTCAGGTCGTTGATGTGCAGGTACTCCTCGATGATGGCGGTGGTTTTCTTCTCCACCTCCTCCTCACTCAGGGCCGGTTTGCAGATACCTTTTCTGTCCAGCCCCTGGTCCTGGGGAACTCTGCACTTAGAGTCCAATGAGGATGAGCAGGATGTGGATGAAGGTCCTGACTGATGAAGGACTGAGAATCGGTTCAGGGTGCACATGGCCGACTGTCCTGCATCAGGCTGTGACAATAAAATAAATAAAGAAATAAATACACACACACACACACACACACACACCAAACTGACCTTAACCCACTTTATGGTCTATGAGCATTACGTTCATTTCAATTTCTCAAACAAACTCGTCATAAATTGATGGTTTTGTTGTTTTGCACTCAGGTGTTCAGTACCTCGGTGAGGCGGGGCGTGTCGATGGGCTGCTTCATGGTCCTGTTGGGTACCGCGTTCCAGCCCTCGTCCTGAGGGTGATTCATTTTGCCTCGTCTTTCTTGACACGAGTTTTTCTTGGACTGAAGCAGCTGCTGCACTTTAATCAGCTCTCTTTGTTCCTCCAGTTCTGCATCTTTATGGATCTGGTCAATGGTTTTAGGGCCCTGGTCACCTCGCCGGGGAACCCAGTTATTCTGTACACACGGAAAAGAGCAGGAGGATCAGAGGCAGAAGAATGTGAACAAACTCAAATCCTTCTGGCTCACTCGGATATCTGATCCACCATTATCTGGCTTGGATCTGGTCCGATAACGATCCTGCATGCGGATTCAGTGCCTCCTCTACTGTTTACACCATGTTTTTACACCCAGTATAACGTGAATTATTACACCCTTTCTTATGACACAACACAAAACAGCCCTAATCTTTTATAGAAACACTAAAGAAAAAGCTCTTCAAAACACCAGGTTAAAAATATGGCAAGTGGGGAAAGTGCTGCTCTGAGCATGATCAACAAAATAAATGTGTTTGAACAACAAAAGTGCTTAAAAAAGTAGGACAATTAAAGGTAAAGTGATGAAGTGAGAGAGAGTCTCTTTTAAAATGTCTAAAGTCAAATAAAGAAAATGAAATGTACTTTTCTCAGGTCCAACACGTCCTGCAGCATGAAGCGGATCCTTGAAGATGTTTTTCTCTCCTTTACTATCTGCTCCATTTGTTGGAAGTACTGATCCATACAGGGCTATAAAACACACACACACACACAATTAACACACTGCAGCAGTGCTGAAGTTAACCTGACTAAAGAGAATTCAGCAGGGTTTGTGTGTGTGTGTGTGTGAGCACTAGTTACCTTTGACTCCTCGAGGTCCAGGTTCTTGCCGATGGTGGACAGGAGTCTGCAGAGAACCTCGAGGCTCTCCTCGTGGTTCTTCAGCAGCTTGACGATGCAGACGTGCATGATCTGCTCCTTCACCATCTTCAGCTTAAACAGCTCTCCGATGAATTTGATGTTGCCGAGGGAACGGCGGCGGGCTTCGTTTAGCCGCTGCTCAACTTCCTCCTGCAGGAAAACATCAGCGCTTAGTCACGGTGGTCACGCTGGTTACGACATTATCAGTGTAAGATTTACATACACAGCTTATTTTCTCCATGGTCTTAAACATGCTTTACATATAAAAGATCTGAAGAGTTCCTATAAATCCACATTGCGTAGTTAAAAGACGTGCGCGAGTGTGTGAGATAGAGAGATGGTGTGTGTGCAGCACCTCTGTGGCAGCATCCAGCTCCTTCTGCTTCTGCTGAAAGATCTCGTCATCGCCTTTGTCCTTCTCAAACTCTTTCTGGCAGCGATTCAGCAGCAGTCTGTGGAAACTCACAGTGGCTCCAGAGTTGTCAGAGGTGGGCACTTTCAGCTGGACAAAGGAGAAAAAAAGATGATTTAAAAACCAGACGATTATGTGCTTTTTTACTGTCACCAAACGTAAATGTCATTTTAAGCCAAAAGACACTTCGGTATATCGATGACAGCATCCTATCAAGTAACCTGCATAAAAATCAACACAGCCCTTTTGCATGTAGCTTTAGTTTTGCTGTTTTCCCCTTATGGGTAGAAATTTCTGGAAGACATGAACAGCTCTTGTGTATGTGTATAGATAGATAGATGAACAGCTCTTGTGTATGTGTATAGATAGATAGATGAACAGCTCTTGTGTATGTGTATAGATAGATAGATGAACAGCTCTTGTGTATGTGTATAGATAGATAGATGAACAGCTCTTGTGTATGTGTATAGATAGATAGATGAACAGCTCTTGTGTATGTATAGATAGATAGATGAACAGCTCTTGTGTATGTGTATAGATAGATAGATAGATAGATGAACAGCTCTTGTGTATGTATAGATAGATAGATGAACAGCTCTTGTGTATGTATAGATAGATAGATGAACAGCTCTTGTGTATGTGTATAGATAGATAGATGAACAGCTCTTGTGTATGTATAGATAGATAGATGAACAGCTCTTGTGTATGTGTATAGATAGATAGATGAACAGCTCTTGTGTATGTGTATAGATAGATAGATGAACAGCTCTTGTGTATGTATAGATAGATAGATGAACAGCTCTTGTGTATGTGTATAGATAGATAGATGAACAGCTCTTGTGTATGTATAGATAGATAGATGAACAGCTCTTGTGTATGTGTATAGATAGATAGATGAACAGCTCTTGTGTATGTGTATAGATAGATAGATGAACAGCTCTTGTGTATGTGTATAGATAGATAGATGAACAGCTCTTGTGTATGTGTATAGATAGATAGATGAACAGCTCTTGTGTATGTGTATAGATAGATAGATGAACAGCTCTTGTGTATGTGTATAGATAGATAGATGAACAGCTCTTGTGTATGTATAGATAGATAGATGAACAGCTCTTGTGTATGTGTATAGATAGATAGATGAACAGCTCTTGTGTATGTGTACAGATAGATAGATGAACAGCTCTTGTGTATGTGTACAGATAGATAGATGAACAGCTCTTGTGTATGTGTATAGATAGATAGATGAACAGCTCTTGTGTATGTGTACAGATAGATAGATGAACAGCTCTTGTGTATGTATAGATAGATAGATGAACAGCTCTTGTGTATGTATAGATAGATAGATGAACAGCTCTTGTGTATGTGTATAGATAGATAGATGAACAGCTCTTGTGTATGTGTATAGATAGATAGATGAACAGCTCTTGTGTATGTGTATAGATAGATAGATGAACAGCTCTTGTGTATGTGTATAGATAGATAGATGAACAGCTCTTGTGTATGTGTACAGATAGATAGATGAACAGCTCTTGTGTATGTGTATAGATAGATAGATGAACAGCTCTTGTGTATGTGTACAGATAGATAGATGAACAGCTCTTGTGTATGTGTATAGATAGATAGATGAACAGCTCTTGTGTATGTGTACAGATAGATAGATGAACAGCTCTTGTGTATGTATAGATAGATAGATGAACAGCTCTTGTGTATGTGTATAGATAGATAGATGAACAGCTCTTGTGTATGTGTATAGATAGATAGATGAACAGCTCTTGTGTATGTGTATAGATAGATAGATGAACAGCTCTTGTGTATGTGTATAGATAGATAGATGAACAGCTCTTGTGTATGTATAGATAGATAGATGAACAGCTCTTGTGTATGTGTATAGATAGATAGATGAACAGCTCTTGTGTATGTGTATAGACAGATAGATGAACAGCTCTTGTGTATGTGTATAGATAGATAGATGAACAGCTCTTGTGTATGTATAGATAGATAGATGAACAGCTCTTGTGTATGTGTATAGATAGATAGATGAACAGCTCTTGTGTATGTGTACAGATAGATAGATGAACAGCTCTTGTGTATGTGTACAGATAGATAGATGAACAGCTCTTGTGTATGTGTATAGATAGATAGATGAACAGCTCTTGTGTATGTGTATAGATAGATAGATGAACAGCTCTTGTGTATGTGTATAGATAGATAGATGAACAGCTCTTGTGTATGTATAGATAGATAGATGAACAGCTCTTGTGTATGTATGTATAGATAGATGAACAGCTCTTGTGTATGTGTATAGATAGATAGATGAACAGCTCTTGTGTATGTGTACAGATAGATAGATGAACAGCTCTTGTGTATGTATAGATAGATAGATGAACAGCTCTTGTGTATGTGTATAGATAGATAGATGAACAGCTCTTGTGTATGTGTATAGACAGATAGATGAACAGCTCTTGTGTATGTGTACAGATAGATAGATGAACAGCTCTTGTGTATGTATAGATAGATAGATGAACAGCTCTTGTGTATGTGTATAGATAGATAGATGAACAGCTCTTGTGTATGTGTATAGATAGATAGATGAACAGCTCTTGTGTATGTGTATAGATAGATAGATGAACAGCTCTTGTGTATGTGTATAGATAGATAGATGAACAGCTCTTGTGTATGTGTATAGATAGATAGATGAACAGCTCTTGTGTATGTATAGATAGATAGATGAACAGCTCTTGTGTATGTGTATAGATAGATAGATGAACAGCTCTTGTGTATGTATAGAT
The DNA here is from genome assembly GCF_019097595.1 of Hemibagrus wyckioides. NCBI lineage: Eukaryota > Metazoa > Chordata > Actinopteri > Siluriformes > Bagridae > Hemibagrus > Hemibagrus wyckioides. The sequence goes on along the minus strand of NC_080722.1, from coordinate 20,494,765 downwards.
AGATAGATGAACAGCTCTTGTGTATGTGTATAGATAGATAGATGAACAGCTCTTGTGTATGTGTATAGATAGATAGATGAACAGCTCTTGTGTATGTGTATAGATAGATAGATGAACAGCTCTTGTGTATGTGTATAGATAGATAGATGAACAGCTCTTGTGTATGTGTAGAATAAAGTGTAGGTTTTGACATGACCGATAAATGTGGACCGAGAGGCTGGGTGTGGCGACTCACCCCCACAAAGCAGCGGCACATGTTGGCATAAGTGACTGAGAAGTTGGGTTCAGAAATGGCTTTTTCGAAGATGAGGTCCACGACGCCTTTAAGTCTCTCCTCCGTGTCGATGGTCAGCTCCATGAACCGTTTCATGAGCTGCTGGAACATCTCCGGCGTCAGTTTATTCAAGATACTGCGCACTCTCTTGAAGAGCTCCTGGGTCTTGACCATTTCCTGGTCATCCTTGTTGCCGCGGGACTTCTTCGCCGCCGGCTTCCAGGCTTTCTCAGCCTTGTCCAGTTGCACGTCATCGTTCAGAGACACGCGGGTGATGATCTTGTTTGGCTTTTTAAGATCACACTGCTGAGAGACGACAAAAACAATTGAAAGGTTTATTTAAAACTGAAAGGCTGTGACTTCGTCAACTGCTTGGCTTATACTTTTAATTAATGCACCAAATAAAAGACTGATCAACTCTCAGATACTCAAGACTTTAATGTTACAATTAATAAAACTATCTGGTGTTTTGAAGTTCCTTTTGTGAGACTTACAGGTCCTCGACGTGCTCCAGGGCAATAAAAAGTGATATATTAGCCTGACACTTCATACTGAGTAAATCACTGTGCTCCTACAGAGCGTCATGTCACTAACGGTCATGTTTACCTTGTCTAGAACGACGCCGGGGATGTCTGGAAAACCCTCGGGTCTGCGCATGCTGGCACTGACGAACCGTAAACGCAGCAGGAATTCCCGATCGTACTTCTTCCTCTCTATTTGGTTACTAGGAGTGGCAGCGGGATGAAGCTCTGAGGGCTGGACCTCAACAGGAGCAAGCTCAAGAGTGTTGTTTGGCTCAGCCTCCTTTGGGGGTGTGGTTTGTAGAGGGGCAGGAGCCTCCACAATGTCACCCCCTGTAAGTTCCAGGTGGTCAGACAAGACATCACCAAAAATGATGTTGGCTTTCTTTGCCTTCTCTTTTTCTTCTTCGGTCATGAAGAATCTGACCGGCTCCCTGGACTTTTTCTGTGATCGGGTCTGAGGGAAAACACACACTGGATCAATGTAATGTTCATCATAATGTATCTAAACTGAAATAAAGTAATATTACACACAACACCACTAAAACAGCTGGAGTACACTGTGAAATTGTCCAGCTCAGTATTCACCTCTGAAGCAGGGGCAGTGTTTGGCTCCGCCTCCTTTGGGGGTGTGGTTTGTACAGGGGCAGGAGCCTCCACAATGTCACCCCCTGTAAGTTCCAGGTGGTCAGACAAGACATCACCAAAAACGATGTTTGCTTTCTTTGCCTCCTCTTTTTCTTCTTCCGTCAGGGGAATGAAGAATCTGACCGGTTCCCTGGTCTTTTTCTGTGATCGGGTCTGAGGGAAAACACACACTGGATCAATGTAATGTTCATCATAATGTATCTAAACTGAAATAATATAACACACAACACCACTAAATCAGCTGGAGTACACTGTGAAATTGTCCAGCTCAGTATTCACCTCTGAAGCAGGGGCAATGTTCGGCTCCGCCTCCTTTGGGGATGTGGCTTGTAGATGGACAGGAGCCTCCACAATGTCACCCCCTGTAAGTGTCAGGTGGTCGGACAACAAAGCACCAAAAACGATGTTGGCTTTCTTGGCCTCCTCTTTTTCTTCTTCCGTCAGGGGAATGAAGAATCTGACCGGTTCCCTGGTCTTTTTCTGAGATCGGGTCTGAGGGAAAACACACACTGGATCAATGTAATGTTCATCATAATGTATCTAAACTGAAATAATATAACACATAACACCACTAAATCAGCTGGAGTACACTGTGAAATTGTCCAGCTCAGTATTCACCTCTGAAGCAGCGGCAGTGTTCGGCTCCACCTCCTTTGGGGGTGTGGTTTGTAGAGGGGCAGGAGCCTCCACAATGTCACCCCCTGTAAGTGTCAGGTGGTCGGACAAGACATCACCAAAAACGATGTTGGCTTTCTTTGCCTCCTCTTTTTCTTCTTCCGTCAGGGGAATGAAGAATCTGACCGGTTCCCTGGTCTTTTTCTGTGATCGGGTCTGAGGGAAAACACACACTGGATCAATGTAATGTTCATCATAATGTATCTAAACTGAAATAAAGTAATATTACACACAACACCACTAAATCAGCTGGATTTGTTTCTTTCTTCCTGTGTAGTAGTATTTTTGTAGTACACTGTGAAATTGTCCAGCTCAGTATTCACCTCTGAAGCAGGGGCAGTGTTCGGCTCCGCCTCCTTTGGGGGTGTGGTTCTCGGGGGTACAGGATCCTTCACAGCGATGCTGCATTCAGGCCTTTTAGGAGGTGTCGTCAGTAAAGCCGACATTTTTACTCCATAGAGCTCGGCCATCATGTCTCGATCGCAGTCATCTGGGTCCGTGATTATAATCTGTAAGGAATTAGGATAAATACTTGATTCGTGAGCACAGAATGACTGTAATAAAACCAGCCAGATGTCTGCTATTCTAGCAGAACTTTATTTGATTCATTACCAGTTTGCGCTCCCTTTTCTGCAGAAGATGATGACCTTCATACAGAGGATGTAAGGTTGGATAAAACACTCCAGCTGAAAAAAAAAAAACAGACCCAACATGTAATTAATAACACCTCAGGCCCTGTCCCGAATCAGAAAAAGTTCAGCCCTATACATAATAAATTCATATTTTACCCATGTAATAGTTTTTAATAATGATAATAATAATAATAAAAAAACATTACCACTCATGAAGCCAGCACTTCTGTCCTGACCTTCCATAGGACTGGTCATTTCCGGCATCTGCCGGAAAAAAGTGCACAGTTCAATTAACTATTTTTTCTACACTATTTATTCAAGTGTTTGTGCAAAAGTGACGTGTAGTTCACGATGGAGTCGACTCCTTCAATTAGTTCATAAAAGAATCGATTCAATGAACCGACTCGCCCGTGAGCCTCACGGAGGATTAGCGATCTAAAGCGATAGCTGAAGCAAAAGCAGTAAGTAAATAAAGTTTTCTCACGGCACAGTTGTGGTGACAAGCATCGTCTCTTAGACAGCGCATTACCATTTTTAATCATAAAACGGTTTATAACTCATTATACTGACTTATAAATCTCCACAGGGTTTAGCTAGGCTAACATTACCGAGTGCTAACATTACACTCATTTATAAACGTACATGAACTACAGGAGTGTTAACGGAGCTAATGAGCTAACAAAGTAACGACAATTAGCTTTCCGTAAGCGAGTCTCGTTATTTATGAATATTAAAAGGGGTGAAGTTAATTTCCTGAAAACAGTCAAGAACATTAAGAAAACGCTAATGTTCTGTTTTATTTAAAAGACCAGTTGTTGTTAAAATACCTTTTTACACAAGCAGAAGTTGAAGTTTCTCTTGCTCGCCGGTTTTCTGACAAAATGATCTATTTGTCGCTGGTTTTTTAACAAAATGATCTCTTGTCGCTGGTTTTGTGACAAAATGATCTATTTGTTGCTGTTTTTTAACAAAATTATCGCTTTCTCGCGGTTTTTTTAAATAAAATGATCTTTTGGTTTTCGCACTCAAACTTGCGTCTTGCTTCGTCGCTGTTAGTCGATGTTGTGTTTAATCTTTGCCATGACAACCGAGGCGTCTGTTCTTAATGACGTATGATTTGATTCTGATTTCGGTTCCAACTCACCCCCCATCGCCCCCCCCTCCATCTCAACCCCCCCCCCCTCCAGTTCCAGCTAACCCCCCCATCATCCCCCCTCCAGTCTCAACCCCCCCTCCAGCTCAACCCCCCCTCCAGTTCCAGCTCACCCCCCCCTTAAACACTAGAATTGGTTATACCGTGTCTCATCAAGCACAAAGTGACTGACCCGATGCTTCATATGAAGATTGTCCACAGAAAACTGTAGAGAAAAACATCCCAAGAACAGAATCAAGAGCATAATCACTCCTAGCATTCATTTAGTGTTCATTTCTACATCATCATTCTACACCACTCTACTGAGCAGATATTAATGCCAGAGTGGATAAAACATTCATCTAGAAAACTACCATTTAAAACTCAATACTCAAATAGAAATCTTTAGTTTCTTATAATAAACTTATAATATGTATGTTTACTATTAACATTATAATTAGACTCATGAGACATTTATTATATATAGAAAATAAACATACATTTTAAAAATTAATTCTGTTTTTGTTTGCTCAAATCCTCTTTCTTTCTTTCTTTCTTTCTTTCTTTCTTTCTTTCTTTCTTTCTTTCTTTCTTTCTTTCTTTCTTTCTTTCTACTTAGTTTCATGTTTTCATGAATAGAAAATTGAATTTAATAATTCTGCAATTTTAAATAATAATTGTATCATGTTTCAGTTATTTATTTCGTTTTTCTATGGAAGACACCGAATCATGTTTGTTGTTTTTTTTAATGTGTATTGAGCCTCATTTATCAAGTTGGAGATGACTGGATTCATGTGTAAATTGTTTGTACGAGTGTTTACACATGAAAATTCTTAGTATTCTAAAAAAAAACAAAAAAAAAACCTGTGAATGTAAAGAAATAAATGCTGACATCCTCTTCGTGCTCGACCTGACCCATTTCAAATCTTATCATCTGAATGGATTACTGCACTTTGCTATCTGAAAAAAAAAACACTGTAGAGGTTAAACGACTTATTTTTAACTCTGTTTAAAGTGTTTAACTAATAAAAGAGAATTGGAGTCTCGATTAAAAAAAAAAAAACTCGATTAGTTCATTAGGTCAGGAAACATTTACTAAGAATAAGATTTTTACATTATTAAAAATCAAAAAAGTTTCGTATATATGTAATTACATGTTATACCTGTATATAACTTCCACTTGTGTTCCTTTACCCTGATGTTCATTTCATTTAATGCATTTCATGCTTAACACAGGCCGTGTAGATCAGCTTCCTGACCCAAAGTCCATCTCCTCTTCTGGTCACTAGCTCCCTGAGTGTCACAATCATGCCTATAATGATCTTGGCTATAAAATCAGGGGTTGAATGTCTTTGTCATGTCACACTCCAACCTGGTGGTTAATATGAAGCTCATATGAATGTAGACACTCAGGACTTTAAGAGTTTCTAGTGGTTCATAAGAATTTCTGTTCTTACATAGCCTACTAGTGGCAATATAATATAAACACACTCGTCTCACACTAAAAGCCCACTGAATGTCCTCACTCGTTTTATATCAGACTGATTTTCACAACCAGAAAATGTTAGTTTATTCTGAAGGAAAATATGCAGCATGTCCATTTCCATTCCACTGGTGCATTAGAACACCAGCATACTGATAGAAAGGGTTTATGCTCAAGTCATATTAATATAATATTTATTTTGTAATTATAAACAGGAAATGTTCACATTACCTATTTTATGCCCATGTCTCTCTAGAAGAACGCCAGCGCTGTACCCAACTCCAACTATGCTTCTGCTGCGGTAAAACTGATCACCAATGTGCTGCCTGTCCTGAGAAACCCTCACATCAAGGCTCTAAGGTGGGCTGGATCTCTCGTTTGTGTAGTGTAACTGTTCCTATAACATTGCACCTTGCTCATGTTACCTGTTGTTTTGTAGCCCTAGCTGTCTCCGGAGCCGCTGTCAATCTTATCGATCATCAACTCGTGGAAGAATTGCAGCTACCTACATCACCCTGCACCACCCCTCTCCACATCACGGCAGTCGACAACCAACCCATCGGAGAGGGCTACATCACCTGTCATACCATCCCTGTCACCATTCAAGTGGGACTCTTCCACATGGAGAAACTCTCCTTTTATTTCACCTCCTCACCCACCAACCCAGTTATCTTAGGTTTTCCATGGCTCCAGGTACACAACCCTATGTTCTCTTGTTGGGACAAAGAACTGACTCAATGGTTCCCATATTGCTTGAATCACTGCCTCAATGTTCACACCACCCGTCCATGCTTAACCATTCTGTGGAGAGCCCAGCCCTCAACCAGCCTACACTCATTCCTGGGGTCTATGACAATCACAGGGCAGTTTTTTTAGCAAAGAACGAGCCACTGTACTGCCCCCTCAATGACCATGGGACTGCTCCATTGTCCCAGGTTTAACTAATTCGAAGTGCTTGTCCTTAAAGTGGCACTCACAAAAAATACTTAAAAAATCCCTGCTATATCTTGCTGTGGCCACCGTGTATAGACGTTGATTTTCTAAAAGAGTTTGCACATCTACTCTCAGACCCATTGATTAATTCTGATAAATTGTTGATTGTTGGAGATTTTAATATTCATGTAGACGACAATAATGATGCTTTGGGACTCGCATTTATGGATTTGCTAAATTCCTTTGGGGTCAAACAAAACATTACTAGACCAACTCATCGTTTTAATCATATACTAGATTTAGTTATATCACCTGGAGCAGATGTCACTGATATAAATATTCTACCTCAAAGTGATGGTATCACAGACCATCAGCTTTTAGTGTACACTCTACCTGTAGAACATATTAGCAATGTCTCTCCACGTTATCGATTTCGTAGAACCATTATTCCGACCACTAAAGACAGATTCACAAGTAATCTGCTAGATCTGTCTCAACTTTTTACTAAACCCCTAAATGCAGATGATCTAGATGAAGTAACTAACAGCATAGGCCCTATTTTCATCAGCACACTAGACACTGTTGCCCCCATCCGACTACAAAAGTTCAGAGATAAAACACCTGCACCATGGTGTAATAGTCATTCTCACGCCATCAAGAGAGCAACTCGTAACCTCGACCGAGAGTGGAGAAAAACTACATTAGAAGTTTTTAGAATTGCGTATAAAGACAGTTTGTCCAGCTATAGACTGACTCTAAAAGCTGCTAGGGCTGAGCATCTGAGCAAACTGATAGAAATAAACCAAAACAATTCATTCATTCATTGTCTATACCCGCTTACTCCTAATTAGGGTCACGGGGATCTGTTGGAGCCTATCCCAGAGCACATAGGGTGAAAGGCAGGGGTACACCCTGGACAGGTCCCAAAACAATTCCAGATTCTTATTTAGTACAGTGGCTAGAGTAGCAAAACATCAGATATCTGAAAAGAGTACTCCATCACAGTTTAGTAGTGAGGACTTTATGAATTTCTTCACCGAAAAAATTGATAGTATCAGAAACAAAATATTGGATGTTGAACCTTTGACACCATCCTGTGATCCAGTCCCGCCTAAAGCTCCACATCTAGAGCTACAATGCTTTACAGGTATAGGACAGGAAGAGCTAGATAAACTTATGACCACGGCTAAATCAACAACGTGTTTGTTAGATCCAATTCCAGTTAGATTGCTGAAAGACATGATACATACAACTGGAGAGCCTCTTCTCAACATTATTAATTCATTATTAGTTCCTCGATATATTTAGGTCACGTCCCTAAACCTCTCAAGTTGGCTGTTATTAAGCCTCTTCTTAAGAAACCGAAACTAGACCCTAATGAATGATCAAATTACAGACCGATTTCTAACGCAGTACATGCAGCATGTTTTTATAAGAAATAAATAGAATAAAAAGTAGATAGAATAGATAGTACTAGTGTAAGTGGTCTAATTACTTACTGTTTACTCTTACTGGTCTGTTCTTATGCCATTGAGTGAACATTGTTATCTGTTACTTACACTGTCATAGCATTTGTTAAGTTTGTGTTTGTGTTTCTGATATTTTTGATATACTGTACTTGATCACTGGAAATACATGAAATATATATTTCAACATTTGAATGTGTATCTCGTATTATCCCTTTTTTTTAATGTAAGCCAATTATATTTCTGTCTGTGTTGTGGTAGTATAGATGGTGTATTTCTAGTGAGTTGTTGAGGGTTCATTTAGGCCTGTTTATTCATTTATAATTCGTCTGGTATTCTACCTGTTCTAATAGGGGTAGCCTAAGATTAGCAGTCTTGTGGATTAAATGAATAGGGTGGCGGTGACGGCAGCAGCAAAGGGATGGAGTCAAATTCCAGGCCTGAATTATTGTCCCAGTCCTCCACTGACCACACACACACACACACACACACACCATCACCATCACCATCGACATGGATAACTTTGAACAATGTTACAAGTACACTTGAAGGAAATAAGCACAGTTACAACACATAAATGTTAAACCTACACCTATTCTAAGCTTTAATTTGATAACGCACAATTTTGAGCAAAAACTGTGGGATTACAGAAACAAGACTCTTTGGAATTCATCACTTTCCAGCCCTGGTGACCTTCAATAGCATGGCTTACTCACCTGTTAGCCACCTCACTGCATATGTTATCATGTTAGAAAATGTACAGATCTGAGTGTCTTGTTGAACTGGATGTTGGATTTCCTCATTAATATTCTACAGTGTTATATATTTATATCTGTATTTTTGTAAAGCTGTACAGTTTGATTGCATCCTTGTGACTTTCAGAATAAAATTTAGTTTAGGATCGTTTTGCCTCGCCTTGTTTTTATTTATGTAAGAAATCCCTTTGCGTCGCCTCTATGGTTTAGATGTTAATTCTGATCTAACAGTATGTTTTTGTGTCTCTGCCTTTTTTTGACTACACACTTGACCACATTTCAGGTTTGTGTTTTAACTATTCTGACTTTTTTCTTTTAATAAACCTCATGTGTATGGATCCTTATATGCTTATATCTATGCTTATCTCCACAGTTACAACATTTAGGACCTACTCCTACCCACACTTGCTATATTGATGTTTTCTGCATCCAAATCCTAATTCTTTGGGTGTTTTGCCTTCAGCAAGTTCAATTTTTAATTCAGTTTTATTTGTATTGCACTTTTAACAAAGAGCATTGTCTCAAAGCAGCTTTACATAAGAAACAACATAAGAAAACAACAGACATATAAACAAACAGTCCTACACTGTAAAAAAAAAAAATCTGTAGATTTTACGGTAAAATACTGGCAGCTGGGTTGCCAGAATTTTACCGTAAATTGTATGGTGACACTGTTCACCATTTTACGGTATGCTTTATTAGCAACCGTAAATTTCACAGTTGAGAACGGTTCTTTATTTACAACAAATGACTGTTAAAAAAACAGACAGAATGTAAACCTGTTTACGGGAAACTACTGTAAAATAACAAATATACTGTAAACCTAATTACAGTCTTTCTCAGATAAAAACCACAACACAACCATGTATCATATTATGGTATTTTATTGTAAAGTTCAAATTTACGGTAAATTACTGGCAGCTGTGGTTGCCAGAATTTTACCGTAAAAAATACAGTACAACACATAATGCATTACAGTTGGTTTGCCTAGATTTTACTGTCAACAACTTTTTATGATTAATTACTACGTGAATAAGGTCCATTGTAAACCAAGGCACAAAAGTATTAAAATTAAAATTAAAAACATTTTGAATTGATCAAATACCTTGTCCAATACTCCCAAATTAGTAATGAAATCTTGACAAAACAGCACATGTCCATATGATGGATAATCCATGGTGAAATAAACAAACATTATGTATCAGGGCTTACTTGCCCTGGTTGAACAAGAGGAATAAGTCACTGAGTCCAGACTTGTGTGAAGACATGGGACAATGGTGACATGATGTTCGAGAAACTGGAAGCTACAGCCTTTACGGTCACTAGTTCAGCTTGAGGACTTGCATGTTGTCCAGTGTGGGCTGATCTGATCCTCTCTGCAGCCAGAAAACATACAGTACACAAAGCACATGTTAGATTGATGCAGTGTTTGACCATGATGCCTACAGAGAGATAAACAGCCTTCTAGTTGTTCAATAAGTGGTTCAAATATGTTAAACTTTGCTCCAATGAATTATACATTAACGAAGGCAATATTTATTAATTAATTAAATTATTAATATAGCTTTGCAGGTTATTTTTATAACTGATGGTCACAAGGAGAAAGTTCTCATTTCAGAAACATTTCATAAGCATTTATTTTATGTCTGTTGACATGAAGTCTAAACACAGTTGCCTCCATTGAAGCAATCAATAATCAAATTTACTACAACACTGACCAGTAACCAGTCAAATGTACAACCACTTACCAATATTTATCCTGGACAAGACCAGCGTCTGATCAAAAGGGGGGATTTGTAGAACAGGAAAGAGATTGATGAGGTCCATTTCAAGAACAACTGCTGGCAGATGACAGCAACAAAGACAGTAAGAAATATATTGCCTTAATTGAAAGTAAAATCATCTCAAGCATTTCTGTGTAGGTTGTGAACTACAAACAAATGGCTATATTAAATAAATAAATGGCTAATCAAGTGCCTCACCTGGTAGAACGCGTACCACATACTGTTCTTCAGGCAGTCAAGCTTCAGTTCCAGCTTAGGCCCTTTGCTGCAAATCATCCCATCTCACTCCACTGTGTTTTTACTGCCACTGTCCAAAAAAAGCCAAAAAAACAAAAATTACAATCTTTAAAATACAAAAAAAATGGTTTACTTCTTGGAGTTTAAAGAGTTTAGAATCTCACCATGTTCCTGGTCATGACAGTGGGCAGCCAGTGGTTTCCTCCAAGTCTATAACCGCTCAGGAGTTTAAATGCATACATGAAATGTTGCAGAAGTGAAATACTTCAACTTATTTTTATATTAATAATTTATTTAAAATAAAAAAATCAAAACTGTGTTCTGTTCATATGTCACTGGATCTGGCAATGAGCCCTGGAACCCCACAATTCACCTGGGACAGACAATATGGCTGGCCTCTAAAGACTTTCCCTTGTGGAATCCAAAAAACTCCTGCTTTGGTCTGTTGGCATATTGAAAATCCTGAGAACTCGGATTTCCCCATTAACTATAACTCCCCATGCACATTAACTATCACACAGTTTTCTTTTCTCTTGCCTTTTAAGGTCATTTAATCTGTTGCAAAAATTACTGATATAAATTAGTTAACTAATGTTCAGAGTGGAAAACATGCAGTCAGTTCCATGCACATGTTTGATTTCTAACCTAGATTTATTGTACAGTTGTGTGCATTTATGATTCATACATAGCTGCAGAGATCTTTTCTGATGAATGAATTTAGATTGAAATTCAAGTACACTTAAGGTCTCTGAGATTACACAATTAAATGTCATTTCCCTGTTTAAGCATCCTTCTTGTATTATTTTCAGTGGCAATGTCATAAAGGAATTTTAGGACAATGTAATTATATAATTTTAATATCGGTCGAAGCTTGTGCCTCGAATGACTTTTTAAAATTCTAGTACTCTAGTATTCTAGTATTTAGTAAGTGTTACTAAATTGCGTCATCTATTGTTGGACTTATCAAATGCATTCTTTTTATTCAGACTGGTGAAGCAAACGTATTCCTAAATGTGATAAAAAATTAAAAACAGAGTTTGAAGAATATTTATCATAGCTCAAAAGAAAGCAATCTTTTTTTCTCTATCAAAGTCATGATTCATGATTCTGGAACTTTGGAAACTTTGGTTTATGCTACCAAATATATATATATATATATATATAACTTGTGTGTGTGTGTGTGTGTGTGTTAAAAACTAGAAACAGGAAATATTAAAGAAACAATAAATCACAAAGCCTGAATTCTAAGCCTGAATATTTAGAAAGAATGTTCATTATAATATTATAGGCTGCTGTAATTAAGTTATTGTCTTTTATTTTCTCATTTTATTCACAATTATATATGAATTCTGTTATATTGAACTGAACCTGAAATTTATGGTCAGAATTCCAGTCTCTCATTTCATCATCTTCCAGATTTTGAATAAAATGATACAAGTTTTTGTTAAAGATATAATAATTTAAGAAGACAATATTCATTTTAATCTGATGACTTATTACTAAATTAATTAAATTAAACATACAGGGAAGATGAGATTTTCTACCTAAACAAGGACTATTCGTTGTGTATATCCAAACTTCAGAAATATTATTCCTTTCTTTAATTTCTTTAATTAGCAAAAATGTATCTTTTAAATCTTTTCTATAATTCAATGTTTTTTTTAGAATTCTGTTTAATATGATCTAAAACCTCTTTATCAGACATCTTAATACAGACTGTATAATTATTTACATTGATGAAATTCCATTCAACTTTATTCTTCTGGCCTTCTGTCCTTTCTGGGTTTGTTGATGGAGCAGTTCTGTAAGAAAACAAAAGGTTTTATTCTTAATAAATAGACAGACAGATCAGAACTAGAGCCTCATGTAATATATTGAAATAATCATCAATATCATTTATAATAATTTGGTTATTCTATGTAATTTGGATTTTTATCATTATAATACTCACTTTATCTCACAACTTTCATTGCTGATTTTTACTGAGGAACAATCACAAAATCATCATCATCATCATCATCACACACACACACACAGAATGAATTTAGATTCATTTGCAATTACTTTGAGATACTAAGATAAACATGCAAAAAGAAATAATTAAAGTTAGACAGTTAGATGTAGGCAGGATTGTTGCTTATTCTTAACCTCTGGTGGTAAAGAAGTGGAACACGGTTTCATAGAATCCTGATTAAAAAAAGAAACAGAACAAAACATTTTATTTACAGCTTAACTGAAAAATTGTTTCTTAAGCCCCCTTCATTCCTTCTCTCCTTCTCTCTCCCCTCCTGTTTCTCGCTATCTTTACTTGATTGTTTTAACTTTCAGTTTCAATTCTGTCCTTTTAACAATGAGCAATGAGCAAGCCTGAGGCGACTGTGGTGAGAAAAAACTCCCTGAGATCATATGAGGAAGAAACCTAGAGAGGAACCAGGCTCAGAAGGGAACCCATCCTCATTTGGGTGACACTGGACAGTAAATAATGTAAATGTAAATAATGTCCTTGCTTCAACAGCAACCAAGAGCTAGTTAGTGAGTTAGTTTTAGACTTAGCATTAATTCCTTCCTGCTGAATGCTGACTGATGCAGCGACAGTTCAGAGATGGTGTGATAGTCTCCAAGTGGTTCTATCTACAGCAGTCCCCTGGGTCTTTTTTTTATGTGTGCGTGTGTGTGTGTGTTCACAGACAATGCAATTCATGGTAAAATATAGTAAATTTATTCGAAAAATGAGGAAAGAAAACACAAATTAATAGTCAGCTTAGGCTAATGGGATAAACACGGGATAATGTTCAATGGCCTGTATCTTGTTCAGGTAGAATCGAACAACCTGTTCATTAATAATTTCAGTGATTTGTTTGCCTAATTCTTTAGTCCACACCTTCTTACATATATTTATAACAGTGTCAGTTGGAATTTTTTTTTTTGATATGTTCATTTTCTCAAATTTTGGGAATGTAACAGAAAACTTAACTTGCTGTAAATTATAATATTCAATAATTTTCATCCAATCGTCTTCCAGTTCTTTACTGTTTCCAATAATATCAGCAATGTTTTTGATAAATACATAAAATGTACTGAAGGCAATATACATTTTAATTCCATAGTTCTTACTTAATTTGACTGATAAATCAATTAATTTACACATACAAGGAATTTGACCTTTTCTCCCTATACAGGGACTATTTACTGTGTAAATCAAAATTTTAGAGTAATGAATGATCTCATTTTTTTTTACCAATTCAGAAATTTCTTCAATAATGAAATCTTCACTATGTCTGTGTCTTCGGGAAAATGGTCCTCTCATAAGTACAGATCCATCTTTCTTACATAAATATGCAACTGCATATTGGCGTCTCTTTTCATTAGGATCTATTCTGATTTTTTTTAATGTATCGTAACACATTTTAATATCTTCAATATATGGTGTGTATTTATATATTTCATTTTCATAACTAGAAGTTTCTAAAATAGATGGAATATACTTCAAAGTTACTTCCTTTATATTCTCATATATATACAATGTATGCTGACTAGTACATTCCAGTACATTTATGTTTAATATCATAAACATATATTTATCTTTATTACATATATTACTCTTCTGGTCAGGTGAAGGTGTATCTCCCAGAGCAGATCTACAAAACATGAACATACAACACAATACACGGATTAGTGAATACAAGCACACTACATTATTGACTTCAATCCTTAGGGCATTGGATATTCATATCTAATGTATGCAAAGGGTCAGACACAGCTGTATGTCAGATGTAGCTTGACACAGTTGGAAAAGTACAGGCATAAACTGTAGACATTTTTGAGCCGCTGTAAATTAAAATGTAAAACGTCTGCTTAGTTCAGTGAAGTGCTTATTTTAATTTGTGATGACAAGAATAGAAATAGATAGAAATAGAATTAAAATACTGTCAGTAAATATTTGTACTATAACAGCGCTTAGCTCTCAGATTCGATCCTGAGCTCAGGTTAATGTCTTTGTGGAATTGTACATATTCTCTCTGTGTCTGAGTGAGATTTCTACCAAAAGCATGTTACTCGCTGTAACACAAGCAAGAATAAAATGGATGAAGTGAATGAATCTTAGCTAACTGTATATGGTATTTAAATATTATTTAAAAAACACAATTATAACAACAATAGTTGCTCAAATATTACATGGAACAGGTGACAGGACCATTTTAATTTGGAGAGAAGTAAAATGTGTGTGTGTGTGTGTGTTCAATACACACACAGACACACACACACACACACACACAGACAGGGTGCACTAGTACATTAAGTTGTTGCCTTCATGTCGCTTTGCAATTTTTGTTAAGAAAGCATTATTTATTATTACTTCTACAAATAACATTAATATTATAAATAAAGTTAATAATAATGTGTACTATTTTTTAACATTGTTTCTTACACGATTCCTTCACCAAAAGGTTTCTGGGTGTGTTTAACAGTGTGTGCTTGTTATGATCTTGGTCTAGGACATGAGTTCATATGAGTTATATTATTATTCTAATGCAAAGCCACCATCAAACAGTTGTGTATTAGACTTACCTTGATGCCTCTGGTGGACAAGGAGAGGTGTTCATGGAATGTTGGTCAGTCTGATTCAAACAAAGACACACAGAGACAGTTTTTTCACACAACCCTCCATGAAATTCATTCCCTTCCACAACACACACACACACACACACACACACACACATACACTGTATGAAAAGTAAAAAATGAAATCTCACCATGATTTTGACTCCCAGTTCTTGAGGGCTGGGACACAGAACCGATGGCATAGACAGCGATGTCTCTGTATCCAAGTCCTCCTGGGATTTCTTTCTTTCTTTCTCTCCTTCAGAGATGACTGAAGTAATTGTTTGCTCGTGTTCAGAAGTGCCCCAGCCCTCTTCTAACATAGCTAAATAAGATAGAAATGCAAGTAATGATTGGCATCTACAGTTGTCTGTTCCTTTTTATTCCTGATGAAGTGAAACTGGATTCCAAGTACTTTGACGTACATCGCATCATAACAGACAACACCCACTGTTTTATCTCCAACTTTGACAGGTTGACAGCAGCACTAGAGAATGCTTCCTGGTTACTGAAATGCCCCCACAGGTAAATTAAACAATGACTGAAGACCTAGCTCTTCACAAAGTAGTGAAATTAACACTTGAAAAAAAAAGTTTTTATTAGTGTGCGTGTGTTTTGAGCGTTGTGCTATCCATCTCAACCATGTTTTTAGAATGATGTTACTCTTAGCCCCTGACCTCATAAACCAGTATAAGGATCAGTATCAGCATGAGGTTTATAGATAGGGAATGAACCGGCTCTCAAGGGACCAAAGGGAGCGAATCGATGCTGATAGACTCATTGAGCTGGCCTGCAGGAATGACTCTTGACTCTCTCTGAGCCATGTCTGTTTGTCATATCATGCATAAGAATCGAGGCAAACGAAGAAATCCACCCCATAGAACCCATTCAACTCAGACAGGTCAAACTAACCAAAGGAGAAATTGTGTTATTACAGTTGCAGCCCTAGCATCAATTCATGCGCTGCTCCTCTAGGACATCATCAAATGTTTCTCAGTCTGTCTTTGAGTCATGTGTTATAACATTCTTATGTCATTATTGATCATTTCTACATCATTATAAGACAATTAATAGAGCATTACTATACGATAAATAAGATAATTATTACACGCTTATTGTCATCATTATTACAACATTAATACATCACATAGTATTTCAGCACTATTATAGGATTATTGACTGTTATAACATTTCTTGGAAACTTTTCACAACATTTTGGAATGTGGGTGTGGGTATTAGTGAGGTTAAGCTGTGATCTTAGCCTGGCATGCATCAATATGCGAGACAAAGAGAAAGCAAAACAAATAAGACTAATGAAATGACAGTAGATATTTGTACTATAACAGCGCTTAGCGCTCAGATTCGATCCTGAGCTCAGGTTTATGTCTTTGTGGAATTGTGCATATTCTCTCTGGGTCTGAGTGAGCTTTCTACCAAAAACATGTTATTCACTGTAACACTAGCAAGAATAAAGTGGATAAAGTGAATGAATCTTAGCTAACTGTATGTGGTTTTTATGAAAACAACAATAGTTGCCCAAATATTACGTGGAGCCAGTCACAGGACCATTTTACTTTGGAGAGAAGTTAAATGAGTGTGTGTGTAATGAACATACACACACAGAAACAGATATAAAGCAGGGTGCCTTCGCAATCTTTGTAAAATTCATTGTTTGTTATTACTGCTACAAATAACATTAATGTTATAAATTACACTGTTATTACACCCTTATTGACATTATTATTACAGCTTTAATACAGCAGTATTTCAGCACTATTACAGGATTATTGACGGAATTATTCCACCATTTTCTACAGATTTGCTCTCCTATTGCTGCTATCACATCCGGCACTCTTCTGAGAAAGGAGACATTTCTCAGAAACATTTTGGAATGTGGGTGTGGGCATTAGTGAGGTTGAGCTCTAATCTTAGCCTGGCATGCAACAAAATGCGAGACAAAGAGAAAGCCAAACAAATATGATTAATGTAATAAGAGAAGATATAAGTAATATGGTGTAGATGTAAGCACTGAGAAATGAGAGCAAATGCAGTTTATTACTCGTGAATTTTGCGTGCAGTGATACAGAAAGAATCAGGTGACTTTTTAATGTTGAGGAAGTATTATCTACTGCTGCTGTCAAACTCTCAAAGCCGGAGATGAGCTGTCGGTATGGTATGATAATCGATGTACGTCAAAGTTCTTGGAATCCTGTTTGATTACATTTGGGACAAATTAGGAATCCACAAATGCAATGTCTAAATATAATTCTAAATTGTTTTGTTTTGATAGACTTAAATCTGAAACTTTTTGAATGTTGGCATCTATTCTGAAATGGACCAGAAAAGTGTGATCCCTGAGGAAGTATATTCATCTCTCAGTGTAGCACAGACCATGTTACTGTTCATTTTGCCATTTTACAGGCTACATAGAGGTTATGGAAAGTTGGATAGATGTACATAGATATAATTTAAATGTGACTTCTATTGACATCTGAATTCTTTCTGCTGCTACCGTCATCAGTTCCATCATCAGTAAAGATTAGAGAGAAGCAGACTTGCAAACCTGAGCCAACGCACCACTGCGTTTGACTGATGCAGCTAGTATGAGTTAGTCAGGTAGTGTAATAAGGATTAGGTTATGCTGCTAGCTCATACTACTAACTATTACAACATTAAAACAGTTGACATTAAGTTGACATTTATCATAGCTAGCTAAAGCTATCTTATCTCTCTAAAATTGTGATTACTCTAAAACTTCACTTCAGAAAAGAACAATGTCTTTCTCTGTTTCCAGCGCTCTGTGTGTCTGTGTGTGTGTGTGTCTGTGTGTGTGTGTGTCTGTGTGTGTGTGTCTGTGTGTGTGTGTGTGTGTCTGTGTGTGTGTGTGTGTGTGTGTGTGTGTGTCTGTGTGTGTCTGTGTGTGTCTGTGTGTGTGTGTGTGTGTGTGTGTGTGTGTGTGTGTGTGTCTGTGTGTGTCTGTGTGTCTGTGTGTGTCTGTGTGTGTGTCTGTGTGTCTGTGTGTGTGTCTGTGTGTGTGTGTGTGTGTGTCCATATGCTGAGAGAAGTTAGGTTATCTAACTTGTACTACTACTACTAATAATGCTAATTATGCTTCCATAATGCTAATGCTAAAAAAATGTATTTAGTTCCTATAGAAATTCCTCATACCCATATGGAAATTGAGAACTAGACTACTAAAGCCATGCCCCCACCGGAGTATAGGACTCAGTTCTGTATTCATTTTAATCACTGCTACTAAACATTTGTGAAAGAAGTTTGTCTGCAGTGGTGTAATATTTGCTACTGAACTATTAACCACTGAATCACTTTTCTATAATATTGACTATACTTTTAAGTAGTGATTCACTTTTCAATGTATAGCCAATGGTGTCACAGCTCAGCTCACTTTGACACACACACACACAAAAGAAGGAGAGAGAATGAATGAATGAATGAATGAATGAATGAATGAATGAATGAATGAATTCGGTGTGCTCTGTTCTAACTTGTTAATTTCCCCACAATTCCACTGCAGACTTTATATAGAGATATTTCTGTCTATTTATCTATTTTTATAGCAACTCTTCTAGGTTAGAACACAGACAAAGCTGAGACGAGGATTGTGGAAAACAGTGCTCTTTTATTTAGTGAAAAGGTGGTTGAAGGCATGGAGGGATTGACCTGTGCAGTAAACATCTTTAATGTTGAGGAGCAGGGACGAGGCATGACACAGGAGGCAGGGTACAGCGGTATCAGGGAGGGTCGTCTTCCATTTCTCTCACAAGCGCTGCGGATGAGACACAAACATGCGTTACTCCACTGCCTGACAAATGCATCTTATCTCCCTGAGGGTGTGGCACCCCATCAGACTCTCTCCTCTTCTCCCAGAAGGTGAAGAGTTTGTGCTGCCACTCTGATTGGCTGCCAGTTTTGGCGTGTTCTGGGCGCCCCACCCCTCAGCCAAATCCTCCACTGCAGTCCACAACAGTTGGGGTAGCAAAGTGGCTCTGTCCTATCAGCACTCGGCTTGCCATTACAGCTACAGAACTACTATAGTGCAACTCTTATCTTAAACATAGGGCAATCTCAGTGGACATAAGTTTTTGTTTCTTCCTCTGTCCTGTCACCTGGGGCTCAGTAGTCCATCCTGGCGCTGGTTCTCTTCTTATTGTACATTCTTCCACTTGATAACATTATTAAGAAATATAACATCTCCTTTCACCTCTATGCTGATGATTCACAGCTGTATCTTCCACTAAACCCTGGGTATTCCCTATAGTCTCTCCTAGGCAGCCTGTAGAACATTAAAAGGTGGATGGCAAATAATAATAACACCTTAAGCCATATGTAAACTATGCAACTTTACATCCACTTTTCAAAAATCTTGTTGTTATTCAAGAAATGTTGTTATTCCTGATTGGGAGCTCTGTTTTGATAAACAAATCAGTTAGGTTGTTGCTGATAGCAGCTAAGGATTTTTCCAAACCCAGTAATTTCTGTTTTTCTGTGATCTGGAAAAAGTCATCCACACCTGTACTACATCACTACTGGACTTTTGCAGTTCTGTATGCCTAGGTCTTCCCCGGTCACTAACACACTTGTAGAAGGTCCATAATGCAGCTGCAAGACTGTTGACTGGTACTGAAAATGTGCTTGGATTATATTCTGGCCTCTTTTCCCTTGATCACAGCCTGCCAAGAAAGTTCTCTTATGTCCAGTGTCCACGCCTCAAACCAAAAATTGATAGAGTCTTTTAACAATAGGCTGATCCCTAACGTGCAAGTCAGTGGTGATAGTGCCAAGAAAAAACTCCATAAGGTGATGAAGATGAAGAGGAAACCTTGAGAGGAACCAGACTCAAAAGAGAACCCATCCTCAGCTGAGTGAATCTGTTTGATAAATCATTTACTGTAACCATATACAGTATACAGAATGCACAACAATGGAGCAGAGGATGAAACACTACAATGCAGAAAGATTGACACAAGTTGAAGTTACTAACAGTACCTTCCATCTGTGAATATTATCATGTGGAGAGCGGAACAGGTGTAGGAGTGGCAGCAGAATTGGAGCAAAAAGACACAGACTAGAGACTGTAGTGAACTGACCTGCACAAACTAAAGAACACACACACACACACACACACACAAAAGAACACACAAAGAACAGGCTATGGTCAGCTGATGAATTAACATGATAATCTGGGCTAAGGGCAAAAAAGCAAAATGGGAAAGAAGAAAGAATCTGACAAAAACCTGTTAGGGGTGACGCTGAACCTAAGGTAAAAAGTTAGCAAATTCATCTTTGCCATCGGAATTTCTGCAGCTCTTTGATGGTCATGGGAATGGGCCAGTGGTCGATGGCAGTGACCTGGTCCTGGTCCATAAATGCCCCTTCTTGGCACTTGACTACTGGTCTTTCCTGGTATCTCTATCCAGGGCTTAGATGTTGGAGGGCTGCTGTAGCAGCTGATGAGGAAGCTGAACCTGTGTGTGTTTCCAGCAGCACCAGAGTCATTAGAGTTGAAATGGAAGTAGCATTCCTTATTTGTGCTATCTGAATTGATAATACAAAGTTTGAGTGACTGAGGAACTTAGAGGGACTCACTTTGTGGGAGCAAGATGTGGAGGATTTTTGTAACAACTCGGAAAGGCACTGGTTACACACAAGATCTGGGTTCTTAACAGGGTATACAACAAAAACCACACAACAACCCAACACACCCCAACAGAGACAGCCCATTTAAGCAATATATTTGAACCTTTATTGTCATTGGATCATCCTCACCTGTTTCTCAGTCCCCAAGGTGAACGAATCCACAAAGTTCACCAGAAAGTCCTTCTGTGTGGTAATCCACAATTTAAAGAAGAAAGGTATTCCCAAAGTAAAAGTTGCAATAATCTACTGCAGAGTTCCTTTTCCTACTGAGCCACAGTCATAGTCATATTCTCCTTTTGACATGAAGGTTGGTCTGGCCTGGCCAAGTGGAATTTGATGATGAGAGAGATGAGGGTGGTTTCCTGCTATGCCAGATCTGTGAGTGTAATGCAGCCACAAGAGAGATGCAGTACAGCAGGTGAAAAGTAAGGATCACCTACTCCCCCATGAAAAAAATAAAAATTCTATCTGTGTTTAGTTATAAGGGTTAATTTGGAAAAACTTAGGGAAATGTTCAATTCTCTCCATGCCTTCTAAATAGAGTAGAACCACCTTTTTGCTGATAATATCACTGAATATTTCATCTAAGTTTCTGTCCCACAAATCATTAAACAGCAATTTAAACTTTTCAAAAAAATCATTATCTACGCTCTCTCTTATCTCCTTGATACCTTTAAGGCTTAACATGAGTGTTTCTGCTGTTTCTCTTCCTGTCTGTTTCCACTCTTCATAAGTTCTTCCTGTCTGAACCGACTCTTTGCATTCATGAAGATGTTCATCTATATTTTTATAATCTACACGACATTTATCAGGAAGAATATCTTCCATGCATGATTTACATTTTTCTAAAATATTGAATTCAAATTGAAATTGATTTTGAAGACCCAAATTATAATATTCAATTATTCTCTTCCAAGAATCTTGTAATTGTTTGCTGTTATTGATAAAATCAGCAATGTTTTAAATAAATATATATAACTTAGTGAAGCCAATGTACATTTTAATCCCATACTCCATACTTAAAGTCTTTGATAAAGAGATTAAGTTATACATGCACGGTGTACGATTTAATATTTATTGAAGGAACATAGTGGAAGTGTTTTCTGTTGTAACTAAAAGGTGTAGCTTTTTACTTTCACACATAGGAGAGTCTTCAGGCTGTTGAGGGAATAATTATTTATAGCTGCTAGCTGCTACTTGATAAGTAATAGCAGGAAGTAACTCAGGGGTACCGTATGTGGGTTTGTGAATGAAACTCAAAATCTCATCTTTTTTATTATATTCATTTATTTTACAAATGAAAATGACAGACATCTGTATGTACTATGATGAAATGTTACCGTGACTCACATTCAAATAAGTCATACACTAATGAGGAGTGTGAGTTCAACAATCACTGAATTTCTACCTCCACTCCTCCATTAGTTCCTCAAGGACATTGAGTGACTTTGACTCAGTAGAACAGAGCTCAAGAAAAATAATTGTGCTATAGCTTTAGGCTGAGTTTTAGGCTGATGGTATCCTAAGTGAACCAGTGTTGATGTATTCACTGATAGAGACTTCAAAGCACTGTTGTATGTCACTCTGGATAAGGTCATAAGACAAATGTCATAAATGTAAATGTAAGAAAAGAAATATACAAATATGGTAAGTATTAAATATGGATTTTCAGGCGTGACAATAAACAACAAGGAGAAACCCATATGTGTGATGGAGTTTTGGGACACTGTGTGCCCTGATAATAATGGTTCCTTCACCAGCTTCTGTAAGTGTGAAGCTGTATTCAAAGTATTCGTCTCCATTAAGTAAGGATTAACCGACTTCACACTGTAGTGTAATTCTGATTATTTTCGTATAGCAGCATAACTAACATCCAAACATATCAATTCAACGTCCCCCGCTCCCTCCCCCTGCGGTCTCTTTAAAATGGGGGTAGCTAATGGATAGAAGAGTTAACAGAAAACCAAAGCCACAGGAATCATAAAACATAAATGACAGAAATCAAGAATGAGAAGGAAAAAAAATTACAGCATTCATTCTGAGTGATCATTGTTTTGTATAATAACAGTAAATTACTGTCAAAAACATTAACAGTTTATTAATGTTTATTTGCACTTTTTTTTTTTTTACTGTAAACTACAAATATGTTATCATATTGAGAAATGGTCAGCTAAGAAAAAAAGGAATTAATTTTCTAAAGTCCAGTCAAATCCATGGTAAATGGAAGCTGAAATGCGCTAGCCTGACAGATGAAAACTTCCAAAATGAACGTCAAATGCTCATCTTGTCTAGCTCTGTGTGTACTGTGTATTCCGGTTCAAGACAGTTAGGGTATGTCAAAAAACTCCCATTTCATTTTCTCCTCCAACTTCAGAATCGTCCTACAAACTCACAGGCACAAAAAACAACAAAAAATATAATTCATTATTGTATATTAATATTCTTATTACTGAGTGGACTTTTTCCAAGCTGCAACACAGAAGGTTACAGATCAAATTCAAATCCATCTTTTATTGTTCATATACACAACCATACACAGGACAGTGGACTGTCAAATGATTTTTTGAATGTCTGTGATATAAAAATAAATAAATAAATAAAAAATAAATAGAATTTAAATAATTCAGACTTTACTTCTATACAGGTAGGAAAGGAAAAAAAATATGAGGAGAAAATATAAAAATATAATAGAAGCAATACAGAGACTGGTGGCAGAAACAGTATGATGTTATTTTGAATACAGTGCAGATGTGTGCAGATGTTTGTGTGATGTATGCTCTGTAAATCCAGGCTGAGGTTGTGTGTACTATTGTCACGGTTGAGGACCAGAACTGAACATCCTGTGGGAAGAAGCTCCTCATCATTCTCTCTGTGTTGGCCTTCAGGGAGCAGAAGTGCTTCCCAGACCACAACAGAGAGAAGAGAGAGATGTTCAGATGTCTGAGGTCCATCACTATCTCAGTCCAGCACTGCTTCCTGTAGATTGTCTTGTCATCTTTTATAACACAACGAGCTGAAAAACACCCTTATTGCAATATATCTTTATAACACAGGGTTATTACTGCTTTGTTACACAGAATCTACTGCAGCGTCTGGTAGAGGAATGAATCAGGAATGCTAGGTTATATTTCATTGATATTTTTGCAGGAAGTCCAAAAACATTTTTTAGAACTAAAGATAGCGCTGTTTAAATAGAAGCTGATGTCCGGAATTGTTTGTAATGATTCATGATTCAGTCACACAGGAACACTGTAGTGTATTAAATACACATCAGCAATGTCTTTTAGTTTATTTACTTTTGCAAATAATTATGATGCTAATAATTTATTTGTGTTGAATTGTGCTGATTTGAATCAGGTCATCACTTTTCAGTGCAGTGTTCCACTTTCTTGTGATTCAGGTCCATGTTCATCTCCAGTAAGTGCTGTGTCCTGCAGAGTCGAGGAGAACATGCTGAAAATGTCCTGGTGTTGGGAGATGGAGAGAACCGAAGAACCCAGAGGCAACCTATGAAGAACATCACTCAGGAACAGGATGGAAAACTGGAAATGAGGGAAAAACATATAAACATATCAAGATTAGTTTTAAAAACAGTATATAAACCTGTGAGCAGTAGTTACAGAGTTTTGTTGAAGGTTGGGTTTATGGGAGAAAAGAATTCATGATTTTTGAATGCTGAGGTTTTATTCAGTGCTTTTTATGTCAAAGCGATGAAAAGTGATCCACAGTTCATAATGAACTCATTGTATAGTCATAAACATGTTATAAGTACATAATCAACAATAAACACTTGTTTACAAAACTTGTAGTTTTTCAGTATCATATTTAGAAAACATTACACAATGAATATGTCCCTCTGATCGACTCTTTTTATTTATACCCCTATAGTTCTTTTAATATATTTCAAATCATGTGTAAGATTGTAACCATAGGTTTTAGTTTACATGACAACACTGGACCTCTGCACAAGTGAAAATATCTTAACTCATTCTGGGGTTTTTATAGAACAGTTATAAAGATAAGATAAGATAAGATAAGATAAGATAAGATAAGATAAGATAAGATAAGATAAGATAAGATAAGATAAGATACACTATATTACCAAAAGTATTCGCTCACCCATCCAAATAATCAGAAACAGGTGTTCCAATCACTTCCATGGCCACAGGTGTATAAATTCAAGCACCTAGGCATGCAGACTGTTTTTACAAACATTTGTGAAAGAATGGGTCGCTCTCAGGAGCTCAGTGAATTCCAGCGTGGAACTGTGATAGGATGCCACCTGTGCAACAAATCCACTCGTGAAATTTCCTCGCTCCTAAATATTCCACAGTCAACTGTCAGCTGTATTATAAGAACGTGGAAGTGTTTGGGAACGACAGCAACTCAGCCACGAAGTGGTAGGCCACGTAAACTGACGGAGCGGGGTCAGCGGATGCTGAGGCGCATAGTGCGAAGAGGTCGCCAACTTTCTGCAGAGTCAATCGCTACAGACCTCCAAACTTCATGTGGCCTTCAGATTAGCTCAAGAACAGTGCGCAGAGAGCTTCATGGAATGGGTTTCCATGGCCGAGCAGCTGCATCCAAGCCATACATCACCAAGTGCAATGCAAAGCGTTGGATGCAGTGGTGTAAAGCACACCGCCACTGGACTCTAGAGCAGTGGAGACGCGTTCTCTGGAGTGACGAATCACGCTTCTCCATCTGGCAATCTGATGGACGAGTCTGGGTTTGGCGGTTGCCAGGAGAACGGTACTTGTCTGACTGCATTGTGCCAAGTGTAAAGTTTGGTGGAGGGGGGATTATGGTGTGGGGTTGTTTTTCAGGAGCTGGGCTTGGCCCCTTAGTTCCAGTGAAAGGAACTCTGAATGCTTCAGCATACCAAGACATTTTGGACAATTCCATGCTCCCAACTTTGTGGGAACAGTTTGGAGCTGGCCCCTTCCTCTTCCAACATGACTGTGCACCAGTGCACAAAGCAAGGTCCATAAAGACATGGATGACAGAGTCTGGTGTGGATGAACTTGACTGGCCTGCACAGAGTCCTGACCTCAACCCGATAGAACACCTTTGGGATGAATTAGAGCGGAGACTGAGAGCCAGGCCTTCTCGTCCAACATCAGTGTGTGACCTCACAAATGTGCTTCTGGAAGAATGGTCAAAAATTCCCATAAACACACTCCTAAACCTTGTGGACAGCCTTCCCAGAAGAGTTGAAGCTGTTATAGCTGCAAAGGGTGGACCAACGTCATATTGAACCCTATGGATTAGGAATGGGATGTCACTTAAGTTCATATGCGAGTCAAGGCAGGTGAGCGAATACTTTTGGCAATATAGTGTAAGATGTAAATGAAAAATAAATGAAATTATCTATATATACAAATATACAGAAGTACAGAATGTATTCAAAAATATAAATGAGATATAAAATATAAAGGAAAAATAAATGAAATGAAATATTCTATATATATACAAAATGTATTCTAAGTACAGAAAAGGTGCTAGGGAACTTGAACATATTGCAGATAATAAGATATTGTGATAATGTGATATTGCAGTCAGTATGGATACGACCATTAATCCTATTTCTAGACATCTTTTTTCATCAAAGCTTAAAGTTGCTTTATTATTATATTTGAAGATCATTCTTGCAGAATTCTAAAAATAAATGCTTAAAATCCACAACATTAAGCCACAGAATAAGACAATCTGAGTACAAATATCTAGAATTAGTTCACATACTCTGTGTGTGTGTGTGTGTTTATATTTAGTAATTTGGTAACACTCTTTACACTTTATTATTCACCTCTAGTCTGAACTAAAGGAACTGAAAAAAAAAACTACATTCAGAAAAAGTACCTTTTTAAAATAATTGCTATCATTATGTATCTTTCACCTAGTAACATGACGAGTGTAGGAAATCTTTTAAAGCACAAAGTGAACATTAAGGAGCAGCATTTTCATTTTTAAAGTTACGCTTTAGGGGTAAACTGCATTAAAACTATACACTACAGCTACAGGAACATACAGTGTGGTACCTTTATTCTATGGACTTTTGATCTGCCTCTTACACAGATTTTATAATATAAAGTGGACTGACAGTGAAATGATTTGATAACAAATTTCTGATGAATCACTGAATTATAAATCAGTCGCATCAGACACCTGAGACACTACTGGTCTGTGAAAAATATATATCTGTGTACTCCATTTACACCAGACATAAATACAGGAACCATATTCTGCAGTGGCTACAGAGTGTGAACTTCTCTCACAATGAATATATATATACTGTATGTGTGTATATATATATATATATATATATATATATATATATATATATATATATATATATATATATATATATATATATATATATATATAAAGGGATGTAAAAGAACTGTTACTTTCCAATAATTCTCTAAGGAGGGCAAAAATAGAAGTGTTCCTAAAATCTTTAGTACAAGTAAATGCTGTTTTAAGTCGATTTGTAATTTGTACCAAATTATATTAAATCTTTAACAGCACTGTCTCACTGGATAACAGACACAACAACTGCAGTCCAAAATTAAACAAGTCCAGACAGATATGAAGAAGATAAAGCAGTTTTACTATCCACTATCCCCTGGTGTGCAGGCACACTGGTCAGGAGTCAGGAGTCAGGACGATGATGGTGGAAGGAAAATAGTATAATTAATATCAGAAGGTTTATGAGGTTTTATTTCATTCAGAGTTAAATTAGACAGAATATGTTTGTAACAGGTCTTAGTGACATGTGTTTTGAATAAGTGTGACACTCTCATAGGTTTGACCAGAACTGAGGAGACAAGAGGCAGATATCAGACATTTACATTTACGTTTCTGGCATTTAGCAGATGCCCTTATCCAGAGAGACTTACATTTTATCTTATTTTATACAACTGAGTAATTGAGGGTTGAGGGCCTTGCTCAGGGGCCCAGCAGTGGCAGCCTGGTGGATCTGGGATTGGAACTCACAACCTTCTGATTTTATTTAGCTTTCAGTGATTTCATCTCAGTACACACACACACACACACACACACACACACACACTCTCTCTCTCTCTCTCTCTGACAGCATTTCACACAGTAACATGTCTGTTGTTTTAGAAAAATCCTGATATGTAATACAGCAATACTGTACTCTGTTTACTGTGTAATTATATGAGAAACAAATGAGAAATGTTTATGATGTGTTATAAAAAAAGACACTCGAGACAGGTGTGTATTGAACCAAAAAATAATGTACAATGTACAAGCAATGACAAACTGTACACTTATTACAGATATTAATATTTTATATAATAGTTTAACATTTTATAACACAACACTACATTTGTATAACTTAATATTAAAATCTAAATCTTAAAAATGTAATATTTACATATTTACAACAATGCATGATTCTACAACAATACAATTATAATTATTTATTAATATAAATTAGGATAATACACATGACATAAATAAACAACACTAATATTATAAAAATCCTATATATTTAACACAAACTAAATGCAAATGCAAAATGCAAAAGAAACAACAGACTCACATTTTTAACTAGATGCCATAACTAAAAGTCTAACTAAAAGACTAATGTTGAAATCTAGGGGTGAAATACTTACCACAGATACACTATATTGCCAAAAGTATTCGCTCACCCATCCACATAATCAGAATCAGGTGTTCCAATCACTTCCATGGCCACAGGTGTATAAAATCAAGCACCTAGGCATGCAGACTGTTTTTACAAACATTTGTGAAAGAATGGGTCGCTCTCAGGAGCTCAGTGAATTCCAGCGTGGAACTGTGATAGGATGCCACCTGTGCAACAAATCCAGTCGTGAAATTTCCTCACTCCTAAATATTCCACAGTCAACTGTCAGCTGTATTATAAGAACGTGGAAGTGTTTGGGAACGACAGCAACTCAGCCACGAAGTGGTAGGCCACGTAAACTAACGGAGCGGGGTCAGCGGATGCTGAGGCGCATAGTGCGAAGAGGTCGCCAACTTTCTGCAGAGTCAATCACTACAGACCTCCAAACTTCATGTGGCCTTCAGATTAGCTCAAGAACAGTGCGCAGAGAGCTTCATGGAATGGGTTTCCATGGCCGAGCAGCTGCATCCAAGTCATACACCACCAAGTGCAATGCAAAGCGTCGGATGCGGTGGTGTAAAGCACGCCGCCACTGGACTCTAGAGCAGTGGAGACGCGTTCTCTGGAGTGACGAATCACGCTTCTCCATCTGGCAATCTGATGGACGAGTCTGGGTTTGGCGGTTATCAGGAGAACGGTACTTGTCTGACTGCACTGTGCCAAGTGTAAAGTTTGGTGGAGGGGGATTATGGTGTGGGGTTGTTTTTCAGGGGTTGTTCTCGGCCCCTTAGTTCCAGTGAAAGGAACTCTTAATGCTTCAGCATACCAAGACATTTTGGACAATTTCATGCTCCCAAGTTTGTGAGAACAGTTTGGGGATGACCCCTTCCTGTTCCAACATGACTGCACACCAGTGCACAAAGCAAGGTCCATAAAGACATGGATGAGTGAGTTTGGTGTGGAGGAACTTGATTCTAGAGGAATGGTCAAAAATTCCCATAAACACTCTCCTAAACCTTGTGGAAAGCCTTCCCAGAAGAGTTGAAACTGTTATAGCTGTAAAGGGCGGATCAACTCCATATTAAATGTCATTAAAGTTCATGTGCATGTAAAGGCAGATGTTGAAAGATGAAAACTTTCATCAATATCGTGTAACTTATATTTGTTACTGCCTCTAACACGTCACTTCAGCGCCTCCTACTGGTGGTCGTGTAGTTTAGTGTTTGTCCCTTCAGTGTTGCATTAATCCAGGGATTCCCAAACTAGCAGTCGTTACCCTACTTTCACAATAAACAAACTCCTTTTTTTACTCAATTATTTTACATATTAAAAACATTGAAGATAGATTTTGTGTGCTAATATTTTTAAATGTTACTTTTTCTCTATTCTGACATGCTGCACATTTCCCCGCCCATCGCTCTCTGTTGAGTTGTGTCCCAAATCACAGCATTATGTAATACTCTAAAGCACTAACACTAACCGGCTCTGCTATTACAGTTAGTGTACAACTTTATTGTCATTACAAAGTACAGGGACATAGCAACGAAATGCTGTTTAGCATCTACCAGGAGTGCAGAGTAGAAAATGTGCAAATGAACAAGTGCAAATAAATATGTAAACATACACTGATCAGCCATAACATTATGACCACCTGCCTAATATTGTGTTGGTCCCCCTTTTACTGCCAAAACCCTGACCCATCGAGGCATGGACTCCACTAGACCCCTGAAGGTGTGCTGTGGTATCTGGCACCAAGATGTTAGCAGCAGATCCTTTAAGTCCTATAAGTTGTGAGGTGGGGCCTCCATGGATCGGACTTGTTTGTCCAGCACATCCCACAGATGCTCCATTGGATTGAGATCTGGGGATTTTGGAGGCCAATCAACACCTCAAACTTATTGTTGTACTCATCAAACCATTCCTGAACCATTTCTGCTTTGTGACACGGCGCATTATCCTGCTGAAAGAGACCACAGCCATCAGGGAATACCGTTTCCATGAAAGGGTGTACATGGTCTGTAACAATGCTTAGGTAGGTGGTACGTGTCAAAATAACATCCACATGGATGGCAGGACCCAAGGTTTCCCAGCAGAACTTTGCCCAAAGCATGACACTGTCTCCACCAGCTTGCCTTATTCCCATAGTGCATCCTGGTACCATGTGTTCCCGAGGTAAGCAATGTACATGCGCCAGGCCATCCACGTGATGTAAAAGAAAACGTGATTCATCAGACCAGGCCACCTTCTTCCACTGCTCCATGGTCCAGTTCTGATGCTCAGGTGCCTATTGGTGGTGCTTTCAGCAGTGCACAGGGGTCAGCATGGGCACCCTAACTGGTCTGCGGCTCCATATGCAACAAACTGTGATGCACTGTGTATTCTGACCCCTTTCTATCAGAACCAGCATTAACTTCTTCAGCAATTTGAGCAACAGTAGCTTGTCTGTTGGATCGGATCACACGGGCCAGCCTTCACTCCCCACGTGCATCAATGAGCCTTGGCTGCCCACGACCCTGTCTCCGGTTCACCACTGTTCCTTCCTTGGACCACTTTTAATAGATAATGACCAATGCAGACTGGGAACACCCCACAAGAGCTGCAGTTTTGGAGATGCTCTGATCCAGTCGTCTAGACATCACAATTTGGCCCTTTGTCAAACTCGCTCAAATCCTTACGCTTGTTCATTTTTCCTGCTTCTAACACATCAACTTTGAGGACAAAATGTTGACTTGCTGCATAATATATCCCACCCACTAACAGGTGCCATGATGAGGAGATCATCAGAGTTATTCACCTCACCTGATAGTGGTCATAATGTTATGGCTGGTTGGTGTATATAAAACTCTTATGTATGAATCTTCCTTCCATCCATTTTCTGAACTGTTTATCCTACACAGGGTCAATGAGAGCCTGATCCTATCCAAGGGGACCAGGGGACACCCTAAACAGGATGCCAGCCCAACACAGGGAACACTCACACACTGGACAATTTAGAGATGCCAATCAACCTACCACACATCACTGGACTGGAAGAGGTAATCAGAATACCAGGAGGAAAACAGACACACACACACACACACACAGAGGCAGGAACTGAATCACTAACCCCAGAGATAAATGTACTAAACACTAAGCCACTGTGTCTCTCCTCTGTATGAATCAGTTTTGTTGATAGAAAACACAAATGCAGAATTAGATTAGAAATGCAGATTATAAGAGTTAAGTAAGATTATTTATGTATGGAATACTTTACACATAAAACTACAAATTGTAAAATAAAAATAAAAGTAGTCTCTGCTAGATTTTGTGGCCATACAGCAACTTGTCATTTAGTCTGAGCTTAAAAAGAAACCATGGTGTAAAGCTTTTATAGGAGGATCTTTTACATTTCATTTCATCAGATAAAAACACACCCAGTCCTCCTCTATACCATGATGAACATTAGATATTTAACAACATAGAACAGAAGAATCTGAAAAGAGGGAATGATCACCATGAAATCTCAAATGTGAGCCAATATATTTTTATCATCTATATAAAATAATACAAAACAATAATAAACATTAAACATAAACTTCATAAATATCTAATAAATCTTAAATATCTAATAAAATGTAGAAAAAAGCTTAAATATCTAATAAAATGTAGAAAAAAAGCTTAAATATCTAATAAAATGTAGTAAAAAGCTTAAATATCTAATAAAATGTAGAAAAAAGCTTAAATATCTAATAAAATGTAGAAAAAAAGCTTAAATATCTAATAAAATGTAGAAAAAAGCTTAAATATCTAATAAAATGTAGAAAAAAGCTTAAATACCGAATAAAATGTAGAATAAAGCTTAAATATCTAATAAAATGTAGAATAAAGCTTAAATATCTAATAAAATGTAGAAAAAAAGCTTAAATATCTAATAAAATGTAGAAAAAAAGCTTAAATATCTAATAAAATGTAGAATAAAGCTTAAATATCTAATAAAATGTAGAAAAAAAGCTTAAATATCTAATAAAATGTAGAATAAAGCTTAAATATCTAATAAAATGTAGAAAAAAAGCTTAAATATCTAATAAAATGTAGAATAAAGCTTAAATATATAATAAAAGGTCAATGGAGAATAAAAGGTCAATAGAAATGTCTATGTGAACTCCAGCGATGTTTCTACAGCTGCTCAGGAATGAAGAAAAGTGAAAGAGGTTATTAATCAGTTCACAATAACAACAAACACTGAAATAACTATTTACTTACCTACAGAGAGCTCAAGCAACATGTCAAGAGAAAGAAGAGTGTTTAAAGTGTGACCAGGACATGGATTAGTTTATTAAACTTTGGTTAGTTATGAATAAGTTAATAATCATCTAGGATTAAACTAAATGGAGAATAAAAACAGTTCTATGTTACCAATGAGCAAAACATACAGAGTTTAATCTACTGATGAGGATCCAATAGCAAATAATAGATTTGTGTCCTGATCACTCTTTAAGACAAAAGGGATAGAGGTGTGTGTGTGTGTGTGTGTGTGTGTTAGAGGGGTGTGAATGTTGCTCAGACTCTCTCTATGGTCTTCATCATTTCCTGGACACGCTGCTTCACGATCTTCAACACTACGGAGGCTAAAGCTGCTGGATCTCCGTAAAGCTCCAGAGGCTGATGGAAAAGGTCCTCAAGCAGAACTGTCAGTATATTCTGTACACACACACACACACACACACACATATCCAGCATGACATTGATGAGATTGATCAGAGAATTTAAAGCAGATTCTTTAGAACGTGTATCATGGCATTAGAAAAAGTTCCTGACTTACAGAAAGCCTTAAAAAGAGTCGCTCTGCCTCAGGCTCCCTGACCTCCACGTCCCACTGGCTGATAGCTAAAAACAGAGGCTGCAATAATCCTCCATCCGACTTTAAAGAAGAAAAACGAGAAACATGATGTTACGTGATAGAACCTTCTCCCAAGTTTTGCTGGCAGTTCTATAGTGTTTATGAGACTCTTACAGCTGGAGGCGGCGAGCTGTGTATAAAGCACCTGAACAAGACGAGCTCGAAGAACACATCGAGGAAGCTGAAATGGTGCAGCTGTACAGGAGAGAAACGTTAGAAAAAGCAGTTCCATTTACACCTTAAAGACTCCATCTCTAATCCTTTCCATTTAGCCAGGTGGAATTGTAAACGCTTATTTCCCAGCTTACCTGAGCCTGGAGCAACTCCGCCTCGATCCACTCCCAGTTGGACGGCTTTCTCACGAAACGGATCACGGAGTCGTAGGCCCGCTTAACACCGTCCACGTCCTGTCCGGAAAAGGAGACACCTCGTCACTGCTGTGTCACCTGGGCTAACGCCGGGTGTGTACGAGACAGAACCGGGGGAAATCAGCACTCACCTTTTTGTTGGCTGCTGCCAGACGCATGAGAATCTTCTTCCCTGACAAGTACAGGAGGTTCTGCACGAGCATGCAGTCCAACATTCCCTGAACACCAGAGATAACACACAACACGAGTCAAGCCAGAGTGGAATCTACCGTGTAGGAACAACACGTCTTCAGAGAGACTAGACGAGTAAAGAAAGGTTGACTCACAGAGAACGCCTCGCGAATGGCAGGCAGCTTCAGAGCAACGTCTGTAACTCCATCGAGCCAGAGGTGTGCGCTAAAACAAAACACGAGCTGACGATGAGCCGATTTTTGTTACACTGACATGAGACAACGTCAAAAGGTGAAGATGACCCTACCTGATGAAGGGTACCTCGCTCTCCTCAGGAGAAAGATCATCGATACTTTCCTGCAGACAGAAAACAGCATGAGATCATTAAACAGCACACAGTACATTTATCCAGAATCCCACTGATGTAGATACAAATCCGGTCTGAGACACTGGATTACCTCAAAATCTGACTCAATATCCAAGTCAGCATGAGGAGTGAGGGATCTTTCCTCTTCCTCCAGATGGGACGTGTCCACCTGATCCTCCACACTCACAGGTAGGTGAGAGCATCTCCCCTGATTAAAGGTTTGCTGTGAATAAAACACAAACATTGACAGTGCACATGAACAAACCCCAGAAGTGAACTCCACAATGTAGTGGACAGAGGAATGAATTTACCTCGCCGTCCTCGTGAGGCACAGAGGTGACGGTCTCCACACCAAGGCAGGACTCCGGCTCTTTCACGCTCCCAGAGACTCGCTTATGAGGAAAAAAGGAGAAACTCAGTCGCTGTACTTACTAAAGCTTTGTGGTGCTGCAACAATTCAGCTCTTACCTGTACGCTGGTGAAAGACTCCTCACATGCGGTGGAGTTCGAGGATCCCTGTTAATAACAACCACGACAACTGCATGTCACTCAAACGCTCATCTATTCATAATGAATGCTTTATAAACAGAAAGAAGACTGCTATTACCAAAGGAACGCAGGAGGTCTCGGTGACGGTAAACCTCCACGGCTGGATGAAATACCTCCGCACTTCCACCGACTAGAGACAGAAACACAACACAGAGTGTGACTACGACATACAAACAAGAGCGTACATTCGTGTCTCTGCTGCTGCGCTGACTTTAATAAAACACCTGAAACTGGGAGCCGTAGATGTGGGAGGTGAGAAACCGGACGTTACTCCGAGCGCTGTGCAGGTCACCGGCACCACTGTGGCGTGAAAACTACAGCACAAACATTCCAGTGTGACTCTCATCAAAGCAGTTTCATACAAACACATGGAACAATTTCATTACAGTAAAAACTAGACTGAGAAAAGGAGGAAATATGAAATTACCAGGACGACAGCTGACGTCTGAGGGAGGAGTTCAGTGGGAGGGAGCTGCTGGATCGGCTCAGTGACCTTCATAAACACACACACTCTGTTAGAAATGATCAGCTAATAGAATTTTCATTGTAGTATGAAGTGTTTTAACTCTAGTGCTTTATTACTGACACATACCTGGACATCCTCCACTTCCTCCACATCAGCAACAGCTCCTGTAATCAATTGTACACATTTAACCAAATCACTATTTATTCATGTCCCTGCAGAGGGTGTGTGTGTGTGTGTGTGTGTGTGTCTGTGTGTGTGTGTGTGTGTGTGTGTGTGTGTGTGTGACAACAAGATCTCACTTGTTTCTGCAACATTAACTGTAACTTTAAAGTGTTAAAGATAATTGATGAAAGTTTTGAATAAAGACTGAAAATAGAGAATAAATCTCTGTGGTTTGAGAGGAAGAAGAGGAAAGCTAACAGTAACTCCGCTTCATGTCGGGCTTCTGGACATCACCCTGTCCTTCATTCATTTCATCTAAAAGCACAACTCCAAGTCTTTTATTCCTCACATCATCACTTTTAGACCTAAAATCCTCTTCTTAAGAGCCATGTAGCATCGCGGGCTAACGTTAGCTCGGCTAAGCGCTTTATAGCTAGCTCTGTTAGCTAAACTACACACCGGGGTTTATCCTGTTTATCCGCTGTAGCTGTGTATTAAAGTCTTTCATTTCTCTCACACACACACACACACACACACACACACACACACTGTGTCTCTGTAAACTGTAAGCTGATTATAAAGACACAAGCTAAGTGCTAAGTGAGCTCTTCTCTTCTTACCTGGAGCAGGTTGAGGATCGGCAGCGGGCAGACCGCTTCTCCTCTTCAGCCTGTGATAAGCCCAGTATCCCGCAGAGGCGAGCGCGAGCAGACCGCCGGCGCAGGCCACACCCCGGAAAGTGCTCGCGCTGGGAAGAAACTTACTGAAGTTCATCTTCTTGGTAGAGTAATCGTGGATTTGAAGCAGCGAGAGTCCACTAGCAGTCCAAATTGTTGTTGTTTGTTGCCGTGTTTAATTTTAAATACCTCTAGAACGCCTCCTGGTTACGTCACGCATTTTAAAAATCAACTACATGGTGACGTATGTTTCGTGTATTTATTTAGGTATTAAATAAAATAATAATTAATAATGAAATTATTCGTTATTAATTATAACGAGGCGGGAGTGGTAAAATAATTTTAATGAAATAATTTTAATTAAAAAACATGTCAATTCTATATTTTTAAACAGTATCGTGTTTTGTACCGGATATTGATATGGACACCGACACGCCAATGCGTCCGCCATATTGGAAGGGGCAGAAGTCGTTCATAATCCAGTGCAGGTTTTATCTACAATTTGTAGTCGACCTTTATAAACTCATGCTGTAACTCGCTTTGTCTTTGTTACAGATGACCTCCTTTTCGTAGTCTCCATCTATCTGCAGATCTGCTTTGACACATTTATATCTTCCACAACACTTCATTAATAAAAATGGAATAATGAGTCGATCATGTGCTCCAAACCAGGGGCGTCGCTAGGGCTATTCATTCGGGGCTCGAGCACACGAACACACACACACACACACACACACACACACACCTTGGATGAGCTTTTTATTGTACATCTGTCATTATTGGTGTTTTATTGGATTATTAAGGATTGTTTTCTCTGTAATGTTTGATGTGTTTTGTCTGTGTGTGTTTGCTGGATTGCTATTAACTGGATCATTGCCAGAAATTAAACCATCATCTCAAGAAGTGAGAAGCATTTCCACTCAGCAAGTTTTGGAGTTTCCGCCATATTTCTCTGAATAAATATAGTTTGGCTGGGTTTTTTTTCCTCAAACCTGGCAAACCTGGTTAATAATACTACCTCGAGCTGAATCATTCAAAATGAGCTGCTAGACTGTACCCTAGAGGATTCTGTTGTTGACTTTCAAGGGCTAATTCTAGAATTACTCTAAAATTTCTCTAGCTGTCTGCCAACCAAAGGCTACGGTCACGAGTCACTGCTGCCACCCAAAACGCTGCTATGAGACCATACTTTTTGTAGAACGTCTTGCTAATTAAAATAAAAAAATGAAAGAAAAGGGTTTAGGATGCCAAAACACAGATACTTCACTGTAGTGAACCAGTTTCTTATATAGTTTTGAAATAACAACCCTTATGGCTTTTGGTCACATCTTCGCATCTTGGCCTCTCACTACAATCATCTTCCCATGTCCTAATCTTATTGTTCATTTGTGTCAGGGATCAAATCTAACAGTGCGAAAGTTCTTGAGCCTTTTCATCAAGTTCCTTAATTATCAAAAGTAACAAAAATGGTCAAAGAGTGTATAAAAAGAAAGTGACAGTGACATAATGGAAATTATATCAGTCCAAAAGTTTGTATCCCCCTTTATGAAATTTTTTCTAATACTTTGTATGTCCTCCCTTTGCCTTTATAACTTCCTCCAACCTTTTTGGGTAACCTCTGAGCAGCTTTTGTATCCTCTCAGGTGTAATTTTAGCCCATTCCTCCTGGCATATTTGTTCCAAGTCTACCAGATTGCTTGGCTGTGTGTCCTGCACGGCCTTCTTCAAATCTATCCACAGGTTTTCTATTATATTCAAGTCTGGAGACTGGGAAGGCCATGGCAAAACATTCACCTTATTCTTTTTAAACCATTCCTGAGTTGACTTTGCTTTGTGTTTTGGATCATTGTCTTGTTGAAGATCCACTGCCTTTTCATTTTTAGCTTTTTGACTGATGGTGGAAGGCTTGGCTTTAAAATCTGATATTGGGCTCGTTAATTTGCAAATCGTGGTTAAAATCCTGTAGTGTGAACTCGGCTTTAGTGTGAGTCTTAAGCCTAGTTCACTCTACAGGATTTTAAGACCGACTTGTAAATTAACTCTCCAGCTTTATGAAAGTTTACCAATTTAATTTTTAGATCTTCTGACAGCTGTTTCCCTGATCCCATTGTTGCTTGAGACTGCTCCTGGAGATCTATAAAATTCATGCTAATTTAACATACCTGGTGTCATTCATCAAGCATTAAGTGTTGATGATGTTTCTTAAAGGATCAGACACTCAACTTTACATATTAAGTCAAATACCTAGAGGGTTAATCAAAGGGGATGTAAACTTTTTAGCTTGCTATTAAAAATAAATTTAGACTTGGACTCTGCTATTTTAACATTGAGGAAATACCGTAAAAGGTTATAGATACATACATACATACATATATATACAATAATATATATAAACACACATACACTACCAGTCAAAAGTTTGGACACACCTTTTAATTCAATGTTTTTTTGTTTAGGGATTTATTTTCTACATTCTAGAACAATACCGAAGATTTCAAAACTATGAAATAACACACATGGACTTAAGTAATCCATATGTAATGACAACCAAAATCAGTCAGTTGTTATTTTAAGACACGAAGGTCAGGTGTTCTGGAATAGTTCTTGCAAGAACAGTATTGTCAAGTGCATTTGCAAAACCCATCAAGCACCATGATGAAACTGGCTCACATGAAGACCATCCCAGTAAAGCAAGACCAAAACTGACCTCTGCTGCAGAGGAGAAGTTCATTTAGAGTTACCAGCCTCAGAAATCACCAATTAACAGCACCTCAGATTAGAGCCATTATGAAGGCTTTACAGAGCATCAGTAGCAGACATATCTCAATATCAACTGTTCAAAGGACATTATTGTGTATTTCGGTCGCCTTCAGCATTGTTTTACAATGTAGAAAGAAATAAACATCAGGAAAGACCATGGGATTAGAAGATGTGTCCAAACTTTTGACTGGTAGTGTATATATATGTATAATGTTCCATACAATGTCAAATAGCATATACTGAGAAAATATTTCATATCCACTGCTGATTCAAGGTCAATTCATTCAGCATGATGTCAAGACATCCCTGATGCTAAAATGTGAAGAATCTCTTCAACAGTGTTCCTGTGGTAAAGCAATAGATACATTTACATTTACATTTCTGGCATTTGCCAGACGCTCTTATCCAGAGCGACATACGAAAGTGTTTTAAGTCTCTGTCATTGAAAACATTAACACTGGTTCAATAGGTTACAGACTTAGGATACCATTAGCTTAAAATTATAAAACATATAAAAATACATAAACAGGGAAAGATAAGAGCTAGTTTAAGTGCTTCAGGAAAAGGTAGGTCTTAAGCCGTCGTTTGAAGATAGTCAGAGACTCTGCTGTACAAACATCTAGGTTGAAGTTCATTCCACCACCTCGGTACCAGAAGAGAGAAGAGTCTAGATGAATACCTACCTTTTACCCTGAGAGATGGTGGGACCAGTCAGGCAGTGCTAGTGGATCAGAGGGAGCGAGGTGCAGTGCGAGGAGTAATAAGATCTTTGAGGTAAGATGGTGCTGGTCCATTCTTAGCTTTGTAGGCAAGCATCAGTGTTCATGTTAAGCTGCACAAAAAAGCAAGTGTGATAGAAATCCCCAGTACAGCATGTGCCCAAAGATTGCAGTGTAGTCAATGATAGGGCACAATCATGTCCATGTCCCAATAGTCATTCATTGTCATAGCAGCAGCCTATGTGCTTGTCCCTTTAGAAAAACATGTGAATCAGAATCAGCTTTATTGTCAAGTCCTGTTGGTTTTACATGTACAAGGAATTTGCCTTGGTGTATTGGTGCACAACAATAAAAATCTAAATATAAAAAATATCAAGAAAAGTCTAAGCAAATCTTTAGCAAGAGGAAATGAAGTGTGTAACAGGGCAGTATTATATTGTATAAAAAGTGAACCAGTGCAAGCAATAAATTAGCAGTGCTACGGTCAGTGCAGATAGAAACATTAAGTGGACATTCACTGTACATTAGTGGACCAATGCAAAACTCAGTTTGAGGTAGGAAGGTAAAATAAGGTGCAGGTGCAGTATGGCTGTCTGAGTCGAGTGTGTTAATGTGACATGTACAAACAAAACAAAGGGGGTTTGTGCGTCCAAGGAGGCAGAGACCATGGTGCGTCCTGCATGTTGTTGATGAGGCCAGTTGCTGATCAAAAAAGAAAGTTTTTATGCCATGAGGTTTTGTCTTGATGGACCACAGTCTTCTGCAGGAGGGGAGTGCCTTGAAAAGATGATGTGAAAGTCCTTAGGTGAAAAT
The DNA here is from genome assembly GCF_019097595.1 of Hemibagrus wyckioides. Lineage (NCBI taxonomy): Eukaryota > Metazoa > Chordata > Actinopteri > Siluriformes > Bagridae > Hemibagrus > Hemibagrus wyckioides. The sequence continues at coordinate 20,454,419 of NC_080722.1, read as the reverse complement.
GATCAAAATGAAGGAGGCTGTGTTGTAGTGGATGTTGGAGTCTGGTGCAGCCATGCTTGTAGGCCATAGTGCATTGTGGGAAATGAAGTTTATCTCTTCACATACTAAGAACTGTTATCACATGACAGGTTTTATGAGTGATTCAACTTCTAAATCAAGTCTATGGAGCAAAAACAAGCCCATGGCCATACATTTCTACACACAATGTCACTAATGTTTCTTTCAATGATTCTTTTATTGTCAGATAACTGATTAAATATTATTGCTCAGCTCCTTGGCTCTCAGCTCCTTCTTTCTCAGCTTCTCCAGCTTCTCCTTCTTTCTTTAGCTCCTTCTTTCTGGGCTCCACACCAACGTAAACTCCACTTTCTACAAACAAAGAGCATTCGGAATCAGATTGAAATTTTGGTTGGATGAAGAAACTATTTATTATTTTGGGGGTTCAGTGTAAAAACAGACCATTGTCTGAGGGAAGCTCTAAATGAAAATCAGTAGGTAATTATAGACACAAGTTAAATACAATTTGTACAGAGATTATTTTCTCTTTTTAAGACCAACAAAACAAAGCAAACCAACACACACAGAATTTGACTTGCTGCAGAGGAGTCGAATTTCTTTCTTCGTGAGAGTTACACCGTGCTGAGTGCAGTGTTCAGCTGTGTGTGGGGAATAACACACACACACACACACACACACACACAGAGGTATATAAAAGCAGTCTTGTTACCTGCTCTGCCACAAACTTGTTGACATCCTCATCCTCAGGTAGGAAGTCCTTCCAGTTGAGTTCAGCATCAATCCACAAAGCACCAGCTTTATTGTGACCCTAAAAATAAAAGGAGGAAAAATTATAAACATTTACATTGACGTTCTAGACGCCTCACATGTTACTTTAGAGTGTAGAGTCAGCAGTAACCAGGGCAGTAGCAGAACTGATCATTTCATATGAGGTAGTAACTGCTCAGATATTTCAGATCTCAAACAGAGAGAGAGAGAGAGAGAGAGAGAGAGAGAGAGAGAGAGAGAAAGAAAGAGAGAGAGAGACACGTACCAGTCGGTTGAGGATGTGAACCAGCAGCACAGCAGCTTTTCCTATTGGCAGCAATGGCTTCGTCAGCTCTCTACACACACACACAGTGAGAGTTTATGTTAATTACCTACAAATATTACATTATCTGTTAGAAATAGTGGAAGCAGTACAGCAGCATGTGACTGTGTCTCTGACAGAAGAACAGTTCATCAAATCACAGACTTCTGCACAACCCTAAACCAGGATACAGTGTTATTACTGCCTGAATCTTAACCTCCAAACCTTCTGAAAGCTCTGCTTCCAGTTGCACTCTTCTGGATTTTGAAGATTATTCAATATTTGGGAACAGTGAGGGGTTTCTGAGGACATCTAGGTTTTGTGTCTGATGTGGCGTCTAGTGAACGCTTCTTCAGTGTAACTTATGTGAGCAGTTTAAACTCACGCAGGTCTCACGTACGCGCTGCTTCCTTCTCTAACAGAGCTATGATTAGTCGTGATGTACGAACTGTAACCGCCCCGTTTTTCAAAACACAGACTGAAATTCGTGTATTATTGTATCTTTTTTCACCTAAATCGGGTTCCTATTTCCAGAATGTGCTTATCCCTATCACGCTGTGAAAGGAAGGTTTTGCTGCTCGATAAACACCGTTACAGTAAGAAGTGTACCTGAAGAGCGGCCCCATGGGGATTCCTCCATCATGCAGCATGGGTGTGATGATCTCTGCCAGATACTGCCAGATGTGAGGAATGTCGATGGCCATGTCATCAGCCACCTCCAGAATCTCCCGAAGCCTGAAAAGACACACACACAATTTTATAGACGGTTCAAAGAGTCCACCATAAGCACCCCCAGATTTTTAGCCTCTAAATAAAAGTTTGCCTCTCAAAAGACAAATAACTCGATCGATAAAGTATTTATTTTTTGTGCCATAGTTCTGCATTGCAGAAGGACAATAACCTACATGTTGTGACATTGATGAGCTGCACTGCTTGGAAAAGTTGAAATCATTTTAACATAAGACGCGCGAGGGGCTGCAAAAGATGCGCACGCAACGGTCAAACACATTCGTATATCGCATATAGTGGCCCAGACACGTTGCACAAAACTGAGGTCATAATCCGAGCAGGGTGACGAGAGTGAAGAATATAAGGACATGTATCACGATGATATAAAAAAAAAACTGACAAAGTCTATTGGGACATTTATCAGTAATGTAAAATAGCAGGGGTTTGTGATTAATGTCTGTGGAACCAACAGCGTTCTCCTGCTGGTCTGAGGAACACTCACCCTCTGAAGTACTGCTCAGGAGGTAAAATCCTGGTGCTGATCAGTTCATGCAGCAGAAGGCCCAGGCGCTCTCGGGCGACGGTGCTGCGTTCGAGCGTCAACTCCACGGCGTTACGTACGAAGACGAAGAGCACAGACGCACTGTTCAGCTCCTCTACACACTGCACTGCCTCCTACAGGACAGAGAGAGAAAGAGTTTGAACATAACACTTCTGGCTTTAAAGCGACTGCAGTACAGAATTTCACTTGCAGTCATTTTCACCTTCAGGTCGTTGATGTGCAGGTACTCCTCGATGATGGCGGTGGTTTTCTTCTCCACCTCCTCCTCACTCAGGGCCGGTTTGCAGATACCTTTTCTGTCCAGCCCCTGGTCCTGGGGAACTCTGCACTTAGAGTCCAATGAGGATGAGCAGGATGTGGATGAAGGTCCTGACTGATGAAGGACTGAGAATCGGTTCAGGGTGCACATGGCCGACTGTCCTGCATCAGGCTGTGACAATAAAATAAATAAAGAAATAAATACACACACACACACACACACACACCAAACTGACCTTAACCCACTTTATGGTCTATGAGCATTACGTTCATTTCAATTTCTCAAACAAACTCGTCATAAATTGATGGTTTTGTTGTTTTGCACTCAGGTGTTCAGTACCTCGGTGAGGCGGGGCGTGTCGATGGGCTGCTTCATGGTCCTGTTGGGTACCGCGTTCCAGCCCTCGTCCTGAGGGTGATTCATTTTGCCTCGTCTTTCTTGACACGAGTTTTTCTTGGACTGAAGCAGCTGCTGCACTTTAATCAGCTCTCTTTGTTCCTCCAGTTCTGCATCTTTATGGATCTGGCCAATGGTTTTAGGGCCCTGGTCACCTCGCCGGGGAACCCAGTTATTCTGTACACACGGAAAAGAGCAGGAGGATCAGAGGCAGAAGAATGTGAACAAACTCAAATCCTTCTGGCTCACTCAGATATCTGATCCACCATTATCTGGCTTGGATCTGGTCTGATAACGATCCTGCATGCGGATTCAGTGCCTCCTCTACTGTTTACACCATGTTTTTACACCCAGTATAACGTGAATTATTACACCCTTTCTTATGACACAACACAAAACAGCCCTAATCTTTTATAGAAACACTAAAGAAAAAGCTCTTCAAAACACCAGGTTAAAAATATGGCAAGTGGGGAAAGTGCTGCTCTGAGCATGATCAACAAAATAAATGTATTTGAACAACAAAAGTGCTTAAAAAAGTAGGACAATTAAAGGTAAAGTGATGAAGTGAGAGAGAGTCTCTTTTAAAATGTCTAAAGTCAAATAAAGAAAATGAAATGTACTTTTCTCAGGTCCAACACGTCTTGCAGCATGAAGCGGATCCTTGAAGATGTTTTTCTCTCCTTTACTATCTGCTCCATTTGTTGGAAGTACTGATCCATACAGGGCTATAAAACACACACACACACACACACACACAATTAACACACTGCAGCAGTGCTGAAGTTAACATGACTAAAGAGAATTCAGCAGGGTTTGTGTGTGTGTGTGTGTGTGTGTGAGCACTAGTTACCTTTGACTCCTCGAGGTCCAGGTTCTTGCCGATGGTGGACAGGAGTCTGCAGAGAACCTCGAGGCTCTCCTCGTGGTTCTTCAGCAGCTTGACGATGCAGACGTGCATGATCTGCTCCTTCACCATCTTCAGCTTAAACAGCTCTCCGATGAATTTGATGTTGCCGAGGGAACGGCGGCGGGCTTCGTTTAGCCGCTGCTCAACTTCCTCCTGCAGGAAAACATCAGTCACGGTGGTCACGCTGGTTACGACATTATCAGTGTAAGATTTACATACACAGCTTATTTTCTCCATGGTCTTAAACATGCTTTACATATAAAAGATCTGAAGAGTTCCTATAAATCCACATTGCGTAGTTAAAAGACGTGCGCGAGTGTGTGAGATAGAGAGATGGTGTGTGTGCAGCACCTCTGTGGCAGCATCCAGCTCCTTCTGCTTCTGCTGAAAGATCTCGTCATCGCCTTTGTCCTTCTCAAACTCTTTCTGGCAGCGATTCAGCAGCAGTCTGTGGAAACTCACAGTGGCTCCAGAGTTGTCAGAGGTGGGCACTTTCAGCTGGACAAAGGAGAAAAAAAGATGATTTAAAAACCAGACGATTATGTGCTTTTTTACTGTCACCAAACGTAAATGTCATTTTAAGCCAAAAGACACTTCGGTATATCGATGACAGCATCCTATCAAGTAACCTGCATAAAAATCAACACAGCCCTTTTGCATGTAGCTTTAGTTTTGCTGTTTTCCCCATATGGGTAGAAATTTCTGGAAGACATGAACAGCTCTTGTGTATGTGTATAGATAGATAGATGAACAGCTCTTGTGTATGTGTATAGATAGATAGATGAACAGCTCTTGTGTATGTGTATAGATAGATAGATGAACAGCTCTTGTGTATGTGTATAGATAGATAGATGAACAGCTCTTGTGTATGTGTACAGATAGATAGATGAACAGCTCTTGTGTATGTGTATAGACAGATAGATGAACAGCTCTTGTGTATGTGTATAGATAGATAGATGAACAGCTCTTGTGTATGTGTATAGATAGATAGATGAACAGCTCTTGTGTATGTGTATAGATAGATAGATGAACAGCTCTTGTGTATGTGTACAGATAGATAGATGAACAGCTCTTGTGTATGTGTATAGATAGATAGATGAACAGCTCTTGTGTGTGTATAGATAGATAGATGAACAGCTCTTGTGTATGTGTATAGATAGATAGATGAACAGCTCTTGTGTGTGTATAGATAGATAGATGAACAGCTCTTGTGTGTGTATAGATAGATAGATGAACAGCTCTTGTGTGTGTGTATAGATGGATAGATGAACAGCTCTTGTGTATGTGTATAGATAGATAGATGAACAGCTCTTGTGTATGTGTATAGATAGATAGATGAACAGCTCTTGTGTATGTATAGATAGATAGATGAACAGCTCTTGTGTATGTGTATAGATAGATAGATGAACAGCTCTTGTGTGTGTATAGACAGATAGATGAACAGCTCTTGTGTGTGTGTATAGATGGATAGATGAACAGCTCTTGTGTATGTGTATAGATAGATAGATGAACAGCTCTTGTGTATGTGTATAGATAGATAGATGAACAGCTCTTGTGTATGTGTATAGACAGATAGATGAACAGCTCTTGTGTGTGTGTATAGATGGATAGATGAACAGCTCTTGTGTATGTGTATAGATAGATAGATGAACAGCTCTTGTGTATGTGTATAGACAGATAGATGAACAGCTCTTGTGTGTGTGTATAGATGGATAGATGAACAGCTCTTGTGTATGTGTATAGATAGATAGATGAACAGCTCTTGTGTATGTGTATAGATAGATAGATGAACAGCTCTTGTGTATGTGTATAGATAGATAGATGAACAGCTCTTGTGTATGTATAGATAGATAGATGAACAGCTCTTGTGTATGTATAGATAGATAGATGAACAGCTCTTGTGTATGTGTAGAATAAAGTGTAGGTTTTGACATGACCGATAAATGTGGACCGAGAGGCTGGGTGTGGCGACTCACCCCCACAAAGCAGCGGCACATGTTGGCATAAGTGACTGAGAAGTTGGGTTCAGAAATGGCTTTTTCGAAGATGAGGTCCACGACGCCTTTAAGTCTCTCCTCCGTGTCGATGGTCAGCTCCATGAACCGTTTCATGAGCTGCTGGAACATCTCCGGCGTCAGTTTATTCAAGATACTGCGCACTCTCTTGAAGAGCTCCTGGGTCTTGACCATTTCCTGGTCATCCTTGTTGCCGCGGGACTTCTTCGCCGCCGGCTTCCAGGCTTTCTCAGCCTTGTCCAGTTGCACGTCATCGTTCAGAGACACGCGGGTGATGATCTTGTTTGGCTTTTTAAGATCACACTGCTGAGAGACGACAAAAACAATTGAAAGGTTTATTTAAAACTGAAAGGCTGTGACTTCGTCAACTGCTTGGCTTATACTTTTAATTAATGCACCAAATAAAAGACTGATCAACTCTCAGATACTCAAGACTTTAATGTTACAATTAATAAAACTATCTGGTGTTTTGAAGTTCCTTTTGTGAGACTTACAGGTCCTCGACCTGCTCCAGGGCAATAAAAAGTGATATATTAGCCTGACACTTCATACTGAGTAAATCACTGTGCTCCTACAGAGCGTCATGTCACTAACGGTCATGTTTACCTTGTCTAGAACGACGCCGGGGATGTCTGGAAAACCCTCGGGTCTGCACATGCTGGCACTGACGAACCGTAAACGCAGCAGGAATTCCCGATCGTACTTCCTCCTCTCTTTTTGGTTACTAGGAGTGGCAGCGGGATGAAGCTCTGAGGGCTGGACCTCAACAGGAGCAAGCTCAAGAGTGTTGTTTGGCTCCGCCTCCTTTGGGGGTGTGGTTTGTAGAGGGGCAGGAGCCTCCACAATGTCACCCCCTGTAAGTTCCAGGTGGTCAGACAAGACATCACCAAAAATGATGTTGGCTTTCTTTGCCTTCTCTTTTTCTTCTTCCGTCATGGAGAATCTGACCGGTTCCCTGGACTTTTTCTGTGATCGGGTCTGAGGGAAAACACACACTGGATCAATGTAATGTTCATCATAATGTATCTAAACTGAAATAAAGTAATATTACACACAACACCACTAAAACAGCTGGAGTACACTGTGAAATTGTCCAGCTCAGTATTCACCTCTGAAGCAGGGGCAGTGTTTGGCTCCGCCTCCTTTGGGGGTGTGGTTTGTACAGGGGCAGGAGCCTCCACAATGTCACCCCCTGTAAGTTCCAGGTGGTCAGACAAGACATCACCAAAAACGATGTTTGCTTTCTTTGCCTCCTCTTTTTCTTCTTCCGTCAGGGGAATGAAGAATCTGACCGGTTCCCTGGTCTTTTTCTGTGATCGGGTCTGAGGGAAAACACACACTGGATCAATGTAATGTTCATCATAATGTATCTAAACTGAAATAATATAACACACAACACCACTAAATCAGCTGGAGTACACTGTGAAATTGTCCAGCTCAGTATTCACCTCTGAAGCAGGGGCAGTGTTTGGCTCCACCTCCTTTGGGGGTGTGGTTTGTAGAGGGGCAGGAGCCTCCACAATGTCACCCCCTGTAAGTGTCAGGTGGTCGGACAAGACATCACCAAAAACGATGTTGGCTTTCTTTGCCTCCTCTTTTTCTTCTTCCGTCAGGGGAATGAAGAATCTGACCGGTTCCCCGGTCTTTTTCTGTGATCGGGTCTGAGGGAAAACACACACTGGATCAATGTAATGTTCATCATAATGTATCTAAACTGAAATAAAGTAATATTACACACAACACCACTAAATCAGCTGGATTTGTTTCTTTCTTCCTGTGTAGTAGTATTTTTGTAGTACACTGTGAAATTGTCCAGCTCAGTATTCACCTCTGAAGCAGGGGCAGTGTTCGGCTCCGCCTCCTTTGGGGGTGTAGTTCTCGGGGGTACAGGATCCTTCACAGCGATGCTGCATTCAGGCCTTTTAGGAGGTGTCGTCAGTAAAGCCGACATTTTTACTCCATAGAGCTCGGCCATCATGTCTCGATCGCAGTCATCTGGGTCCGTGATTATAATCTGTAAGGAATTAGGATAAATACTTGATTCGTGAGCACAGAATGACTGTAATAAAACCAGCCAGATGTCTGCTATTCTAGCAGAACTTTATTTGATTCATTACCAGTTTGCGCTCCCTTTTCTGCAGAAGATGATGACCTTCATACAGAGGATGTAAGGTTGGATAAAACACTCCAGCTGAAAAAAAAAAAACAGACCCAACATGTAATTAATAACACCTCAGGCCCTGTCCCGAATCAGAAAAAGTTCAGCCCTATACATAATAAATTCATATTTTACCCATGTAATAGTTTTTAATAATGATAATAATAATAATAATAAAAAAACATTACCACTCATGAAGCCAGCACTTCTGTCCTGACCTTCCATAGGACTGGTCATTTCCGGCATCTGCCGGAAAAAAGTGCACAGTTCAATTAACTATTTTTTCTACACTATTTATTCAAGTGTTTGTGCAAAAGTGACGTGTAGTTCACGATGGAGTCGACTCCTTCAATTAGTTCATAAAAGAATCGATTCAATGAACCGACTCGCCCGTGAGCCTCACGGAGGATTAGCGATCTAAAGCGATAGCTGAAGCAAAAGCAGTAAGTAAATAAAGTTTTCTCACGGCACAGTTGTGGTGACAAGCATCGTCTCTTAGACAGCGCATTACCATTTTTAATCATAAAACGGTTTATAACTCATTATACTGACTTATAAATCTCCACAGGGTTTAGCTAGGCTAACATTACCGAGTGCTAACATTACACTCATTTATAAACGTACATGAACTACAGGAGTGTTAACGGAGCTAATGAGCTAACAAAGTAACGACAATTAGCTTTCCGTAAGCGAGTCTCGTTATTTATGAATATTAAAAGGGGTGAAGTTAATTTCCTGAAAACAGTCAAGAACATTAAGAAAACGCTAATGTTCTGTTTTATTTAAAAGACCAGTTGTTGTTAAAATACCTTTTTACACAAGCAGAAGTTGAAGTTTCTCTTGCTCGCCGGTTTTCTGACAAAATGATCTATTTGTCGCTGGTTTTTTAACAAAATGATCTCTTGTCGCTGGTTTTGTGACAAAATGATCTATTTGTTGCTGTTTTTTAACAAAATTATCGCTTTCTCGCGGTTTTTTTTAAATAAAATGATCTTTTGGTTTTCGCACTCAAACTTGCGTCTTGCTTCGTCGCTGTTAGTCGATGTTGTGTTTAATCTTTGCCATGACAACCGAGGCGTCTGTTCTTAATGACGTATGATTTGATTCTGATTTCGGTTCCAACTAACCCCCCCATCGCCCCCCCCATCTCAACCCCACCCCCAGTTCCAGCTCACCCCCCCCTTAAACACTAGAATTGGTTATACCGTGTCTCATCAAGCACAAAGTGACTGACCCGATGCTTCATATGAAGATTGTCCACAGAAAACTGTAGAGAAAAACATCCCAAGAACAGAATCAAGAGCATAATCACTCCTAGCATTCATTTAGTGTTCATTTCTACATCATCATTCTACACCACTCTACTGAGCAGATATTAATGCCAGAGTGGATAAAACATTCATCTAGAAAACTACCATTTAAAACTCAATACTCAAATAGAAATCTTTAGTTTCTTATAATAAATTTATAATATGTATGTAATTAACATTATAATTAGACTCATGAGACATTTATTATATATAGAAAATAAACATACATTTTAAAAATTAATTCTGTTTTTGTTCAAATCCTCTTTCTTTCTTTCTTTCTTTCTTTCTTTCTTTCTTTCTTTCTTTCTTTCTCTCTACTTAGTTTCATGTTTTCATGAATAGAAAATTGAATTTAATAATTCTGCAATTTTAAATAATAATTGTATCATGTTTCAGTTATTTATTTCGTTTTTCTATGGAAGACACCGAATCATGTTTGTTGTTTTTTTAATGTGTATTGAGCCTCATTTATCAAGTTGGAGATGACTGGATTCATGTGTAAATTGTTTGTACGAGTGTTTACACATGAAAATTCTTAGTATTCTAAAAAAAAACCAAAAAAAAAAACCTGTGAATGTAAAGAAATAAATGCTGACATCCTCTTCGTGCTCGACCTGACCCATTTCAAATCTTATCATCTGAATGGATTACTGCACTTTGCTATCTGAAAAAAAAAAAAACACTGTAGAGGTTAAACGACTTATTTTTAACTCTGTTTAAAGTGTTTAACTAATAAAAGAGAATTGGAGTCTCGATTAAAAAAAAAAAACTCTATTAGTTCATTAGGTCAGGAAACATTTACTAAGAATAAGATTTTTACATTATTAAAAATCAAAAAAGTTTCGTATATATGTAATTACATGTTATACCTGTATATAACTTCCACTTGTGTTCCTTTACCCTGATGTTCATTTCATTTAATGCATTTCATGCTTAACACAGGCCGTGTAGATCAGCTTCCTGACCCAAAGTCCATCTCCTCTTCTGGTCACTAGCTCCCTGAGTGTCACAGTCATGCCTATAATGATCTTGGCTATAAAATCAGGGGTTGAATGTCTTTGTCATGTCACACTCCAACCTGGTGGTTAATATGAAGCTCATATGAATGTAGATACTCAGGACTTTAAGAGTTTCTAGTGGTTCATAAGAATTTCTGTTCTTACATAGCCTACTAGTGGCAATATAATATAAACACACTCGTCTCACACTAAAAGCCCACTGAATGTCCTCACTCGTTTTATATCAGACTGATTTTCACAACCAGAAAATGTTAGTTTATACTGAAGGAAAATATGCAGCATGTCCATTTCCATTCCACTGGTGCATTAGAACACCAGCATACTGATAGAAAGGGTTTATGCTCAAGTCATATTAATATAATATTTATTATGTAATTATAAACAGGAAATGTTCACATTACCTATTTTATGCCCATGTCTCTCTAGAAGAACGCCAGCGCTGTACCCAACTCCAACTATGCTTCTGCTGCGGTAAAACTGATCACCAATGTGCTGCCTGTCCTGAGAAACCCTCACATCAAGGCTCTAAGGTGGGCTGGATCTCTCGTTTGTGTAGTGTAACTGTTCCTATAACATTGCACCTTGCTCATGTTACCTGTTGTTTTGTAGCCCTAGCTGTCTCCGGAGCCGCTGTCAATCTTATCGATCATCAACTCGTGGAAGAATTGCAGCTACCTACATCACCCTGCACCACCCCTCTCCACATCACGGCAGTCGACAACCAACCCATCGGAGAGGGCTACATCACCTGTCATACCATCCCTGTCACCATTCAAGTGGGACTCTTCCACATGGAGAAACTCTCCTTTTATTTCACCTCCTCACCCACCAACCCAGTTATCTTAGGTTTTCCATGGCTCCAGGTACACAACCCTATGTTCTCTTGTTGGGACAAAGAACTGACTCAATGGTTCCCATATTGCTTGAATCACTGCCTCAATGTTCACACCACCCGTCCATGCTTAACCATTCTGTGGAGAGCCCAGCCCTCAACCAGCCTACACTCATTCCTGGGGTCTATGACAATCACAGGGAAGTTTTTTTAGCAAAGAACGAGCCACTGTACTGCCCCCTCAATGACCATGGGACTGCTCCATTGTCCCACTGCCCCCCAGATGCTGGATACACCGATCTGGCATAACATTATGCCCAATTTTGTGTTGGTCCCCCTTTTGCTGCCAGAACAGCCCTGACCCGGCGAGGCATTTTTGGGAGCGTCCTAGGCTCTACTGTGCTGATTGCCTGCACCCTAGCAGAGTTGGAGCAGAAGTCCTCTCGGACAACATTTCCAGGACACTACACACCCTCTGACTGGTAAGTCATACCTCAGATCACAGCTATGGTTCAACTCACCAGATTGCTACAAGTGCACACATAGCTTCTTACTTTTACTCAGGAAACAGGACCCAGGTTTAACTAATTCGAAGTGCTTGTCCTTAAAGTGGCACTCACAAAAAATACTTAAAAAATCCCTGCTATATCTTGCTGTGGCCACCGTGTATAGACGTTGATTTTCTAAAAGAGTTTGCACATCTACTCTCAGACCCATTGATTAATTCTGATAAATTGTTGATTGTTGGAGATTTTAATATTCATGTAGACGACAATAATGATGCTTTGGGACTCGCATTTATGGATTTGCTAAATTCCTTTGGTGTCAAACAAAACATTACTAGACCAACTCATCGTTTTAATCATATACTAGATTTAGTTATATCACCTGGAGCAGATGTCACTGATTTTTTTTAATTTTTTAATTTTTTTATTGAAATAACTTGAGACAATACAACATAGAATACAAAGCACATTAAATACAGTTTAACAATAACAACAACAACAACAACAAAAAAAACATTAATTACAACAAATCAAACACAAAGGACAAAAAATTATAAATAATATGGCAGTCCAAGTAACGTTAAAAGACACGAGAGGAAAGTTATGATATATAAACAGTGGGAAAGATGTAGCAAGACATATATTTACTTCAATTAAAAACAGTGTCATAGAAATGTAGAAGTCTATTATTCTTCTTATTAAATCGAATTAGTTTAAGAGACTTAAAAAGTGAAGTCATTTCCATTATGAAAAGGGGGAAATTCAATTGTTCCTTTCGAATTCTTTGTTTATGTATAAAGAATTTTGCATTTAAGACAAAATAATTAACTACAAATTCAAGAGGTTTATTTTCCGAATTCTCATAATAGAAAATTATGTCTTTAATGCCAAAGGAGTGAGATACATTGAGGTGGTCCAAGAGGTGGCATTTTAGGAGTGTTGCAGATGTCACTGATATAAATATTCTACCTCAAAGTGATGGTATCACAGACCATCAGCTTTTAGTGTACACTCTACCTGTAGAACATATTAGCAATGTCTCTCCACGTTATCGATTTCGTAGAACCATTATTCCGACCACTAAAGACAGATTCACAAGTAATCTGCTAGATCTGTCTCAACTTTTTACTAAACCCCTAAATGCAGATGATCTAGATGAAGTAACTAACAGCATAGGCCCTATTTTCATCAGCACACTAGACACTGTTGCCCCCATCCGACTACAAAAGGTCAGAGATAAAACACCTGCACCATGGTGTAATAGTCATTCTCACGCCATCAAGAGAGCAACTCGTAACCTCCACCGAGAGTGGAGAAAAACTACATTAGAAGTTTTTAGAATTGCGTATAAAGACAGTGTGTCCAGCTATAGACTGACTCTGAAAGCTGCTAGGGCTGAGCATCTGAGCAAACTGATAGAAATAAACCAATAAACCTGTTGGAGCGTATCCCAGCGCACATAGGGTGAAAGGCAGGGGTACACCCTGGACAGGTCCCAAAACAATTCCAGATTCTTATTTAGTACAGTGGCTAGAGTAGCAAAACTTCAGATATCTGAAAAGAGTACTCCATCACAGTTTAGTAGTGAGGACTTTATGAATTTCTTCACCGAAAAAATTGATAGTATCAGAAACAAAATATTGGATGTTGAACCTTTGACACCATCCTGTGATCCAGTCCCGCCTAAAGCTCCACATCTAGAGCTACAATGCTTTACAGGTATAGGACAGGAAGAGCTAGATAAACTTATGACCACGGCTAAATCAACAACGTGTTTGTTAGATCCAATTCCAGTTAGATTGCTGAAAGACATGATACATACAACTGGAGAGCCTCTTCTCAACATTATTAATTCATTATTAATACCTGGCTATATTTAGGTCACGTCCCTAAACCTCTCAAGTTGGCTGTTATTAAGCCTCTTCTTAAGAAACCGAAACTAGACCCTAATGAATGATCAAATTACAGACCGATTTCTTTTTTGTGAACAATTGTTTTATTAAGGAAAATAGTTCAGTATAACACAAAAAACAACACATCAATTTAGTCTGTAGCCATAAACCCCACCCTCCCGGTAGACTCAAACTGTACTAAGAAAGCGTAAGAGATTGCAGTGGAAAAAGGTACAAACTATAATGCTTAATCACAAAGATAGAAAGAAAAGAAAAATAAATGAACAGTAGTAGAAATAATAATAATATATACATAAATACAAAGAAAATTATACATCAAAGAGAGGAAACAAAGGATTTAACAGTTTCCAAAATAGCCCTCCAGATCTTCAGAGTTTTTGTCTTTGCTCCATGAATGCGGGCTGTTGATAGTTCCATAGAGACAATGTCAAGCAGAGATAGGCCCCATATACGTCTGGACATTAAATGGGGAGGAGCCCAGCGACTGACTAACATTTTCTTAGCAGCAGTAAAAGCAGCTAAAAGTAAGTATCTTTGTTGTGGAGACAGAGCCAGGTCAGAAAAGTTATTTAAGAAAAAAAGGTCTGGAGTCAAAACCACATCCTTTTCTACTAAAAAATATATGTCATGAGCAAGCTGAGACCAGAAGAGAGAAAGTGTAGAACATTCCCAAAAAAAATGTAAATAGGTACCAAGTGCCCTCTGTGGACATAAATTGCAATTTGGGGAGGATAACACATGCATATAAAAGAGTTTTACAGGGGACAAATAGAGTCTATGTAGTAATTTCCAGTGGGTCATCTGATGATTGGGGTTTTTTGAGGATGATGTGATTGTTATCCAAATTTGATCAGAGGATAAAGTTTGTGTATCATAACTGATATCCTTAAACCAGATGGTTGTTATGGGTAATGGTTTGGATGAGTTTGGAGGAGAAAAGAGTAAATAACTGAGGCAGAAATAACAGAATTATCAGTGGAGAGAAAAACTTTCCGCAAAGGATGTACAGGTAATTGTGTATCCCAGGGAACTCCATATGCGCGAAGCGCTGACCTAATGCGAAGGTACATGAAAAAGGAGGTTCCTGGTAGATTAAAGAGGGCCTTAATATCTTGAAACGATTTCAAACCTTTGTCATCAAAAATGTCACCAAAGGAATTCACTTTGCATTTAATCCATTGTGGACAGTAAAATGGGTTTTTACCTGATAAGAAATTATTATTATGAAACAAAGGTGAATGGCGATGCCACTTCACGTTTGGGTCTATCTTCCTGGTCACCGTTCTTCAAGTGGAGATAAAATGTGTTATGATGGGGCCAAAGCGTAGTTTACATTGTCTAAGAGAGACACCAGCAAAAACCAAATGCTCTATATTGTGAGGGAGAACAAGAGATTCTTCAATAGTCCACCATGAAGTTGACACATTTGGCTTAAACCAGGCTGAGAGTGCATGGAGAGTGAAGGAGTCAGCGTATAATTTAAAATTTGGAAAGGACCAGCCCCCATCTGATCTGCTGCGCTGTAGAGTGGATAATTTGATTCTGGGGCGTTTACCATTCCAAATATAGTGGGAGACTACTGAGTTAAGTTTTTTCCAATAGCCAGCAGGTGGGGGTAAAGGAATCATGGAGGAATAAAAATTTACACGAGGAAGGATGTTCATTTTAATAACAGATATCCTTGCATGGAAAGAAGTAGGAAGATGCGTCCAATTTGCGAGATCTGAGGTGATTCTAGTCAGGTTGTTATTCAAATTTTTTGAGACAATATCTCGCAGGGACGGATAGATATCTACACCTAAGTATGTAAAGGAATGCACCACCGGAATAAAACCAGAGAATGCTGCAGGTCCAACCCGAGAATTGAGAGGAAGCAGACATGACTTTGTCCAATTAATTTTGTACCCTGACAGATTACTGAACTGATTAAATAAATTTAAAACGTGGGGGACTGATAGAACTGGATTGTCTAAAAATAGCAATATGTCATCTGCAAATAAAGATATATGATGTGGAGTGTTCCTAACCAATATAGGAAGTATAAGTTCTGACTGACGCACAGCTTGAGCAAGAGGTTCTAGAGACAAGGCAAACAGTAGAGGTGAAAGAGGGCAGCCCTGACGGGCGCCTCTTCCAATTAGGAATGATTGTGAACTTATCTGGCCAGTAAGAATGGTGGCTGAGGGATTAACATAAAGAATTTTAATCATGTTTATAAAGTTAGAGCTAAATCCTAAGTGATCTAGCACTGCCCATAAATAGTTCCACTCCAAATGATCAAAAGCTTTCATTGCATCTAAAGAGAGAATAGCAGAGGGAGAAATCGACTGTTCGGATGAGGAGATTATGTGAAGAAGTCTACGCAGATTGTCTGAAGCAGAGCGAGATTTAATAAACCCTGTTTGGTCACAATTGACAAGTTTAGACATAAAGCCTTCTAAGTGGCAGGATAAAACCTTTGCATAAATTTTAACATCTGTACCTAATAGAGAGAGTGGGTGGTAACTAGAACATAAAGTAGATTCTTTATCTTTTTTTAACAGAAGAGATATAATGGCCATATTCATGTTTTGTGGAAAGGATCCTTGATCTATCGAATATTGCATCATAAGTAACATAAGTGGCCCCAAATCGGACCGGAAGGTCAAATAAAACTCAACTGGTATGCTATCTAGGCCTGGGGATTTCCCTTTGCTCATAACTTTGATCGAAGACTCTAGTTCAATAAGTGATAAAGGTCTAGCTAAAAACTCTGAATCTGAATCTGACAGATGTGGAAGATTAAGAGAAGATAAAAAGGAAGTGTAGGATGTGGGTTCACATTTAGAGTTGGAGCTGTATAGTTCACAATAAAAAGAGCGAAAAGTGTTATTTATGCTCTTCTGGTCAGTCAGAACCTCATCGGTATGAGATTTCACCGCTGTAATATTAGCAAATTTTTCACTATTACGTAGTCTTAGAGCTAGTAAATGGCTAGGTCTGCTACCTTGAAAGTAATAATTTTGTCTGGATCTTTGAATAAGAAATTTGGCTCTGCCTCTATATAATAAATTAAGTTCTTTCCTAATAGTTTCAATTTTAACTGCCGTACACTCCGAAAAAGTGTGCTGGTTTGTCTGTTCTAATGATCGGAGATTGGATTCCAGGTCAAAAATTTTCTTTCGATGAATTTTCCGGCAATGGGAAGCATATGAAATTGAAAAATTCCTGATAAAGCCCTTTGTCGCCTCCCACAATATCCGTGGGTCGTCTACCGAGCCTTTATTGATGGCGATAAATTCACGTAGTTTACTTCTGAATTGATCACAAAAAGACTCATCTTTTAATAGATTGGTATTAAAGCGCCATCTGGGTGCTCGTGAAGGACGCTGGATAATTGAAAGTTTCAAGAAATTAGTGCTATGGTCCGAGAGCGATAGAGGAGAGATGTCAACTTCACATATCATTGAAGTTAAGGAAGAGGAAGCAAAAATGTAGTCAATCCGTGAATATGATTTGTGTCTAGCTGAGAAAAAAGTATATGTTTTTTGGGAGGGGTTGAATAATCGCCATAGATCTACTAGTGAAAAAGAGGTTATGCATTGGTTAAGGTGTTCAGTGTGTAAGAAAAATCTGGGAGTAAGAAAAATTGTCACCGGATCTATCAAGGTCATTGGACATTACAGCATTCATAACTGCACCCATTACTACCTCAAAGTCTGCTAGATCAGTGAAATAGGTAGATAATTCGGAGAAGAAAGTTGGATCTGGGCTACATGGTGCGTAAACTGAGAGAAATGCTAACTTCCTATTCCCAACCATGGACTTCATATAAGCTATTCTTCCAGCATTATCACCACTTCTGTCTAGAAGAAATGTCTGGAAATATTCAAATGTCTTCTAACGATTATCAAAACACCTTTAGATTTATTGTCAGTCGCAGCAAAAGAAACCACCTCGTAGTATTTATTATTGCATCTGTGAACATCATCCTTCTGCAAATGAGCTTCCTGGATTAAAGCAATGTCAATCTTCCTTATGGGGGCCATTTAAACCATTAACAGTACAACTCAGTATCTTCATTTCAGTCATAACTATCAAACAAATAAGTGAACCGAACCAATGGGACAAAGTAATACCACTGCAAATGAATTCTTATAAGTCTACCTTTAACCCAACCCTCCCTTACTGAAAAACCCAACAACCCACCGTAAACCCACCCCATAGAACTTTTACAAACTGGGGTGGAAACAAACCCCAGGCTGCCACCTTCCCTTGTCTCAATCAGTGACAGTAACATGACAGCCCGTATGAAACTCTAAAACACCGCCATTAACCCTATTATGAGAAAACAGAATAACCTCAAATTCGCCCGAGTAAAAAAGTGGGGTACAAAAACAAAAATAAGAAGTTTTAAATAAAGTGTATATACTCTTCATAATGAGGAAGTGACCATAAATAGTTAAGTCGTGTATATTGGAAACTGTACATTAGTGATACCAAATTTCCTTACATGGAGAAACAGCCAGTAGAAGATTGTCGTATTGAGATCAGGATGAGCAAATTAGGAGTGGAGTCACTCAGTATTATCTAGCCTTTGTGCCACGTCCATCCTAGGAGAGTGAGGACCGGGGATCGAGCTTAGGAATTGACGCGCTTCATCCGGGGAATGCATTAATTTGGTCTCGCCGTGTTTCATGACGATCCTCAGCGTAGCTGGATACTGAAGAAAGGTCTGCAGGCCTGCCTCTTTCAATTCCCTCCGTATTGTACCGAAGGAGCTCCGCTTCTTTGCCGTCACAGGAGAGAAGTCGGGGAAGAAGCTCAGCATCGCGCCGTCACTCGTTGTTACGGGGCCGTGATGTCTTGCTTCATTTAAAATCAAATTCCTGTCGTTATAGCGTAACAGCTTGAGGAGATACACTCGCGGTTCAGAATGATCAGTTGAAGCTCTGGAGTAAACACGGTGTGCACGTTTGATCTCGATATCTTTACCCGCAAGTGATGGGATCCAGATCGGCAGTGACCGCCTCAGAAAGCCAATTGGGTCATCTTTTTCTGCCCCTTCAGGTAATCCCAGTAGCCGGAGATTATTACGTCTGCTGCGGTCTTGAAGATCAGTCAATTGTTGCTCGAGGGCATCCAGACGGCTAGTGTGTTCGTTGATTACTCTCTTTTGTTCCCTCTGTTCCCTGGTTAAAAACTCAACTTTAGAGCACATATTCTGGATTATAGTCATGTGAGAGACAAATTCAGTGTGCATTGCTGCTAATTCAGTTTTTAGAATATCCTCAAACCGCTTTATAGTGGCCGCCATGTTGTCCTCCATATCCGCTCGGCCTGCCGCGATTGCTGGTTTAGATTTCTTCTTAGTTGGCGAGGATGACGGTGAAGGATAAGCGAGTTTCCGATTGTGTGACATCTACAAACCAATGGCGAACAGAAAAAAACTACCCCAATGTACAAAAAGAAGACGAACAACAGTAAAAAAGGGCTACATGTGCGGAGCTTTACTAATGTGCGACTTGGTTCATGAAAACGTCAAGTGATCTCCCCACAGACCGATTTCTAACGCAGTACATGCAGCATGTTTTTATAAGAAATAAAAAGAATAAAAAGTAGATAGAATAGATAGTGTAAGTGGTCTAATTACTTACTGTTTACTCTTACTGGTCTGTTCTTATGCCATTGAGTGAACATTGTTATCTGTTACTTACACTGTCATAGCATTTGTTAAGTTTGTGTTTGTGTTTCTGATATTTTTGATATACTGTACTTGATCACTGGAAATACATGAAATATATATTTCAACATTTGAATGTGTATCTCGTATTATCCCTTTTTTTTTTAATGTAAGCCAATTATATTTCTGTCTGTGTTGTGGTAGTATAGATGGTGTATTTCTAGTGAGTTGTTGAGGGTTCATTTAGGCCTGTTTATTCATTTATAATTCGTCTGGTATTCTACCTGTTCTAATAGGGGTAGCCTAAGATTAGCAGTCTTGTGGATTAAATGAATAGGGTGGCGGTGACGGCAGCAGCAAAGGGATGGAGTCAAATTCCAGGCCTGAATTATTGTCCCAGTCCTCCACTGACCACACACACACACACACACACACACCATCACCATCACCATCGACATGGATAACTTTGAACAATGTTACAAGTACACTTGAAGGAAATAAGCACAGTTACAACACATAAATGTTAAACCTACACCTATTCTAAGCTTTAATTTGATAACGCACAATTTTGAGCAAAAACTGTGGGATTACAGAAACAAGACTCTTTGGAATTCATCACTTTCCAGCCCTGTTGACCTTCAATAGCATGGCTTACTCACCTGTTAGCCACCTCACTGCATATGTTATCATGTTAGAAAATGTACAGATCTGAGTGTCTTGTTGAACTGGATGTTGGATTTCCTCATTAATATTCTACAGTGTTATATATCTATATCTGTATTTTTGTAAAGCTGTACAGTTTGATTGCATCCTTGTGACTTTCAGAATAAAATTTAGTTTAGGATCGTTTTGCCTCGCCTTGTTTTTATTTATGTAAGAAATCCCTTTGCGTCGCCTCTATGGTTTAGATGTTAATTCTGATCTAACAGTATGTTTTTGCGTCTCTGCCTTTTTTTGACTACACACTTGACCACATTTCAGGTTTGTGTTTTAACTATTCTGACTTTTTTCTTTTAATAAACCTCATGTGTATGGATCCTTATATGCTTATATCTATGCTTATCTCCACAGTTACAACATTTAGGACCTACTCCTACCCACACTTGCTATATTGATGTTTTCTGCATCCAAATCCTAATTCTTTGGGTCTTTTGGCTTCAGCAAGTTCAATTTTCAATTCAGTTTTATTTGTATAGCACTTTTAACAAAGAGCATTGTCTCAAAGCAGCTTTATATAAGAAACAACATAAGAAAAGAACAGACATATAAACAAACAGTCCTACACTGTAAAAAAAAAAAAATCTGTAGATTTTTGGCAACCCAGCTGCCAGAATTTTACCGTAAATTGTATGGTGACACTGTTCACCATTTTACGGTATGCTTTATTAGCAACCGTAAATTTCACAGTTGAGAACGGTTCTTTATTTACAACAAATGACTGTTAAAAAACAGACAGAATGTAAACCTGTTTACGGGAAACTACTGTAAAATAACAAATATACTGTAAACCTAATTACAGTCTTTCTCAGATAAAAACCACAACACAACCATGTATCATATTATGGTATTTTACTGTAAAGTTCAAATTTACAGTAAATTACTGGCAGCTGTGGTTGCCAGAATTTTACTGTAAAAAATACAGTACAACACATAATGCATTACAGTTGGTTTGCCTAGATTTTACTGTCAACATCTTTTTATGTTTAATTACTAAGTGAATAAGGTCCACTGAATAAGGTTTGCTAAAATCTGACTCCAAACTCCACATTGACCCGACAGCTCAGTTAAACAGGACTCTAACTAAAGAAGACGAATCATGCAGACTGGATGAATGCAGATACAAGGTTTTATTTGTAATCAGCGCTGGTTACAAGAATTGAGCTACTCATGAATGAACATCCCAACAACCTCTGAAATAATCATCACAAAACATAACCTTTTATTCTTTTCTCTTATCTTTTCGTAATATTCAAACCAAACCCTCTTTACTGAGAAAATCCCACCTATCTTTTTCTTGGAATTTCGGGTTCTGCACACCATTATCTCTTAATTTATAACTCTCACACATTCCATTACAATTGGACTTTCGAGATCAGTCATATAAAAATAATGGACATCTGTGCTCTTATCAGTGGCACTTTCTAGCTTTTTCCATTTAGCAGTTCACTCTGATCTCTGAAGACAGCATGGTTGAGCCTCGGGGCCTCTGCTCCATCTTTAATTGCTTTGGTTTAATTTATTGCTTTATTTTCCTTTACATTTGCACTAGCCTGCAGTTTTAATCGCGTTCTCTCACGTACTCACAGCTCTATCTCTTCTGACCTCTGACTGAGGGCCCAACTCTCCCCTCCTTGAGGTACCCATACACCTATAGTTGGTTTCAACGACCCTTAATACGGCTCCAAGTTTTGTCCACCACTAAAAAGGCCTGCCAAACTGACGTTACCCCCACCGTTAATCACTCTACACAGCAATCTCAGTCCAGAGTTAGCGACCATACCCAAACCTCTCATCCTCATGTGTGTGTGCGGGACACCGGACAAACGAGTGTGTGTTGGTCCGTGAAATTTTGAAAAGCACATGACTTGAGGCTGAGCTCTGATTGGCTTGTTTCAAATTGTCCTTGAACCTGCCCAGTTTTGTTAGCGAATCAATTTTGTTTTTATATATTTGGCCTCGTGTGATTGGAGCATTCTCAACGAGTCTCATTAGCACTCAGCAGATTGTCAGTTAAGAGCCGCCACTGATTGTGATTCTTCTCAATTCACCGGGTGGGAAACAACCTCAACTAGTACTTTAAAAGATAATAGAGCATTTCACCTAACATTTCCTTAAATGAACTCAGGCTTTAATGGGCATTAAACGATAGATATCTACAAAATATGTTTGCAACCATCTCCAAAGCACTTAAATTTCTGTGAAGCCTTCAGTAAAGTACAAGTTGCAGCGACAAAAAATAAACCGGGGCAATATCAGACACAAATAAACACAACATAAACAAACACAAAACCACAAAACAACCACAAACACTGAAACATTTACAGCCTATAATCATTTTTATTGGATATAGCACATTAATTATCAGATTCAGCCCATATTTAAACATATTTTAATTTGAAATCAACCTAATTTAACAAACACATTCCATATTTTTAACATCTTGTTTCTGTAGAAATGAAGGTATGTTTTGCTGTATGTTTTTGTTTTTTAGGGCTTAAGAAAAGTTTTTGTTGCCTGGGGGCAACGCTGTGCAGTACAGGGTTAATAATAGTTTAGTGATGAAGTATAATTTTCACTCCTAATTTGGCCATAACTTTCAGTGTATTTCAGTAAATGGAATGATCTTTGGTGACGAACCTTAATTTGACATAACATTTGGAAATATGATTAAATGGTCAATAATACACATATTTCAATAGGTCAATTCACTACCCTTATTTTATGTTCTGGATGAAAACATCCACTAAATTAATCTGCTGTAAAAATATATCAGATAAATATTTTTTTTCAACTTTGTTTCACTTAAATCTGTTAATCAACTTCAGTCCTGATCAAAACTACTAAATATTTTTCAATAATCCAGGATTTTAACTCTTTAATTGTAAATTTCATAAGTGATGTCACTGATTTGGTGTAAAAAATGACTGATTTTCAATATAAAATGTCTTGGAAATGTCAAAGATTAGTAACAACATTGACTCTGATGCATTGTTAGTTTTTGTGCAGCATCAGATTTTACATTTTTCTGAATCATTTACTGTTCCTGGATGTATTTGCCCCATTGACTGTCATTATATCGACATTTTGTGACTGCACAGCCATGACACCATATAATCATGCATTCTTGATAGTTGCTGGTTTTCCCTTTTGAGAACAGGTACAATTTGTGATTTTTACTGTTGAAAACCAAGTGGCCCCATTAACCCTTTACATAGGCCTTTACAAGGTTTGCACTTGTTATGACCTTGCTGTATTACCTACCATAAACTGGCTGCTGGATGCTGGATGTACCAGGATGGTTAAGAACTCCATATACGGCATATAATCCATATACAGCAACTGCATATCTCACAACAGCGTTAAGCTAAAACGATACACCAACTGAATGAATTGCACTGCAATAACAGGCAGTACCATAGAGAGTGGTACATAAGAGAGTGTGTAGTTCCAAAAGATCCGAAATATATTCTAAAAAGGATTATCTAAATTATGGAGGAAGAAATTGACACTAATTCAGATGTCAGTTATTTTCTTCCTCCTTCTCATTTGATGCATTCCTGTAAGAAAATGAAAGGTTTTATTCTACCTGGATACGTAGCTGGAGCAGAACTACAGCATGATCACACAACACAGCAACAAAAAATAATTATACTTTCAAATAACACACACACACACACACACACACACACATCTTCTGCCTGTTTTTTTCATTGTGATTTTTGCCTGCCGTTTTGGACTGTTTGCACTATTTGTGAATAAACCACATTTGAATTCTATACCATCTGCTTCCATGAATTCTTCACTATAATAAAAATTGATAATTATTACAATACTTGATTCTTCTGAAATTCAGGTTCCCTTTGACTCAGTAGAAAATAGTTGAACAGATAAATAATAACAAAAATAATACAAATTAAAATAAAAATTAAAATACATTGACAAAATTACTAGTATTTTTAATATTTGTAACAGTGGCCATAATAATAATAATAATAATAATAATAATAATAATAATAATAATGGTCACTTTTATAGTCAGGTGCAGGTAATGTGTGTGGAGTCTCAACATGTGTGTGGCATTTCTCATACAATGGCAATGATTTATTAAGTTTCGCTTTTAGTTCCTAAAACAAAAGAGGAGTTTCATTTCTCAGGAACCATTTTCCAACATGTTGTAAGAGGTGTGTCAAATCCTCCTGATGTTGTAAGATGTTGTGTCAAAGATGGCATCCTTGGCATCCTGTTCGACTACATCTGGGACAGAAGGTGCACCAAAATATAATGTCTAAATGTTATTCCAATGAACTTTTAATTTTGGTTTTCATTTTAAATTGAAAGCAAAATATACTTTCATTTTGTCAGTGGTTTCACAACAGTCCTGAGTGTAACACTAAATTCTAGGATCTTATTACTTTGGAAATATGAACTTGTAGCACAGACTCCGCCCTCTTGCCGCTCTGTGAAGTACACTGATGCACTCATTTTAGGGCATTTTGCTGTTTGAATGCCAGTTTCACACTTCACACCTCCCAATGTTTGCTGAACAGTAGTAGGAGGTGGGGGTCCCAGCAAAATAATACACCAGTGTCACTGGGTCTGGCAATGAGCCCTGGAACCCCACAATTCACCTGGGACAGACAATATGGCTGGCTTCTAAAGACTTTCCCTTGTGGAATCCAAAAAACTCCTGCTTTGGTCTGTTGGCATATTGAAAATCCTGAGAACTCGGATTTCCCCATTAACTATAACTCCCCATGCACATTAACTATCACACAGTTTTCTTTTCTCTTGCCTTTTAAGGTCATTTAATCTGTTACAAAAATTACTGATATAAATTAGTTAACTAATGTTCAGAGTGTTAAACATGCAGTCAGTTCCATGAACATGATTGATTTCTAACCTAAATTTATTGTACAGTTGTGTGCATTTATGATTCATACATAGCTGCAGAGATCTTTTCTGATGAATGAATTTAGATTGAAATTCAAGTACATTTAAGGTCTCTGAGATTACACAATTAAATGTCATTTCCCTGTTTAAGCATCCTTCTTGTATTATTTTCAGTGGCAATGTCATAAAGGAATTTTAGGACAATGTAATTATATCATTTTAATATCGGTCGAAGCTTGTGCCTCAAATGACTTTTTAAAATTACACCATCTATTGTTGGACTTATCAAATGCATTCTTTTTATTCAGACTGGTGAAGCAAACGTATTCCTACCTGTGATAAAAAATTAAAAACAGAGTTTGAAGAATATTTATCATAGCTCAAAAGAAAGCACTCTTTTTTTCTCTATCAAAGTCATGATTCATGATTCTGGAACTTTGGAAACTTTGGTTTATGCTACCAAAACTGTGTGTGTGTTTATATATATATATATATATATATATATATATATATATATAAAACTTGTGTGTGTGTGTGTGTGTGTGTGTGTTAAGAACTAGAAACAGGAAATATTAAAGAAACAATAAATCACAAAGGGACAAGTTAGCATTAGCGAGATTTATTCCAATTGTATTCCAATTATTCCTCATTAGCCAAATTAAAGCAATCCTCCAAATCAACCTGGAAAAACTCC
Organism: Hemibagrus wyckioides; assembly: GCF_019097595.1. Lineage (NCBI taxonomy): Eukaryota > Metazoa > Chordata > Actinopteri > Siluriformes > Bagridae > Hemibagrus > Hemibagrus wyckioides. Next base: position 20,428,760 of record NC_080722.1, on the reverse strand, counting down.
AGATTAGGACAAAAGTCATGGATTTTCTCTAAAATGGATGGAACTACATGTCTGTTGAGATTTTCATCTATGCTCAGAGTCCACCATTTCTTACACTCATCTGTAATCTCGCTGAACTCTTCATCAGAGCTCTCCATCATCTCTCTCCTTTCCATCTCTTCTCTCAGTTTGGACTCAAGCTCTGCTAATATTTCTGATCCTGTCTGATGCCAATCTTTATACATCTTTTCTAATCCTAAATATTTAGAAGGTATATTCATTATAATTTTACAGGTTGCAGTCAGGCAATTGTCTTTTATTTTCATCTCTCTCCTTTTCTTCATCTCTTCTCTCAGTGTGGACTCAAGCTCTGCTAATGTTTCTGATCCTGTCTGATGCCAATCTTTATACGTCTTTTCTAAGCCTGAATATTTAGAAAGAATGTTCATTATAATATTATAGGCTGCTGTAATTAAGTTATTGTCTTTTATTTTCTTATTTTCTTCACAATTATATTTGAATTCTCTTACATTGAACTGAACCTGAAATTTATGGTCAGAATTCCAGTTTCTCGTTTCATCATCTTCCTGATTTTGAATAAAACGATACATGTTTTTGTTAAAGATATAATAATTTGAGAAGCCAATATAGATTTTAATCAGATGACTTTTTGCAAAATTAATTAATTTAGACATACAGGGAGGATTAGGTTTTCTACCTAAACAAGGACTATTCGTTGTGTATATCCAAACTTCAGAAATATCATTCCTTTCTTTAATTTCTTCAATAATGAAGTCCTCACTATGTCTTTTTCTCTTTGGATAAAACGGAGGTATTACTTCTGTTTTTTCTTTATTATTTGACTTATTATTCAATTTTAAAATAGCAAATGCTCGTTGCCTATATTTTTTTCCCATAAAAAGGCTTTTTTTTCTTTTTTCTTTTTTGAGCATTTGCAAAAACAATTTTTTAAATTTTTTTTTTTGATAATTTGATGTTTTCTTAATATTCTGTTTAATATGATCTAAAACCTCTTTATCAGACATCTTAATACAGTCTGTATAATTATTTACATTGATGAAATTCCATTCAACTTTATTCTTCTGGCCTTCTGTCCTTTCTGGGTTTGTTGATGGAGCAGTTCTGTAAGAAAACAAAAGGTTTTATTCTTAATAAATAGACAGACAGATCAGAACTAGAGCCTCATGTAATATATTGAAATAATCATCAATATCATTTATAATATTTTGGTTATTCTATGTAATTTGGATTTTTATCATTATAATACTCACTTTATCTCACAACTTTCATTGCTGTTTTTTTCTTTTTTACTGAGGAACAATCACAAAATCATCATCACAAACAGACACACACACACACACACACACACAGAATGAATTTAGATTCATTTGCAATTACTTTGAGATACTAAGATAAACATGCAAAAAGAAATAATTAAAGTTAGACAGTTAGATGTAGGCAGGATTGTTGTTTATTCTTATGTAATAACAATAATGTTATATATATATATATATATATATGACATTGTTGAGCTTACGGTGATGTTGGACCGCCCTCTGGTGGGAAAGAAGTGGAACACCGTTTTATAGAATTCTGATTAAAAAAAGAAACAGAACAAAACATTTTATTTACAGCTTAGCTGAAAAATTGTTTCTTAAGCCCCCTTCATTCCTTCTCTCCTTCTCTCTCCCCTCCTGTTTCTCGCTATCTTTACTTGATTGTTTTAACTTTCAATTTCAATTCTGTCCTTATCACACATTTACTCGTTATACCATGAACTTGCACACACACACACACACACACACACACACACACACATGCTGTCTGAAAAGTAAAGAATGGAATCTCACCATAAATCCCACTCCCCTTTCTTGAGGGCTGGGACACGAAGCCAATGGGATATGCATTGGTGTTTCTGTATCCAAGTCCATCAGTACTACAGTACTACTACTACTGATTTTCATAGTGTCTTCAGAAATTTCTTTCTCTCCTTCAGGGTTATCTGGAATAGACATTTCCCTGTACTTCTTCTGTCCCAGCCCTCTTCTAAAATATATTATATAGATATTATATTTCTTAAGTATCTTTAAGAAATGCCGTCTACAGTTGTCCGTTCCTTTTTATTCCCCATGAAGTGAAACTGGATTCCAAGAACTTTGACGTACATCACGTCATACCAAACAACAACAACCACCACCAATGGCTCATCTCCAGCTGCAGTAATCATCTCTAGCAGCATTAGAGAATGCTTCCTCCATATTTATTTATGTATTTATCACACAACAGTGTCAAGTTTTACTTTTAGTTGCTAACAACATAAGATCAGAAGAAAATGCTGACCAGTCATACTACATTTTCATTTTAATTCTGTATTAAGAGATATGAATTTGAATGACATTTGCACATAATGTCTTCATCAAACAATGACTGAAGACCTAGCTCTTCACCAAGTAGTGAAATGAACACTTTGTTTATTAGTGTGCGTGTGTTTTAAACATTGTACTATCCATCTCCACCATGTTTTTAGACTGATGTTACTCTTAGCCCCTGAACTCATAAACCAGTATGATCAGTATCAGCATGAGGTTTTTTGATAGGGTCTTCAAAGCACTTCTATAAGTGGCTATAAATAATGGTGTCCTCCAAATGTCATGAATGTAAATGTAAATGCATTTGTGGATCCCATGTTATCTGTGATGTAGTTAAACTACAATTCCAAGATCTTTCATCACTTATTACCATACCAACAGTTCATCTTTTGCTGTGAGAGGTTGACAGCAGAAGTGGAGAATACTTCCTCAATACTGAAATATCACCTGATTCTGTTCTGTTCTTTACTACACACCTGAGGCTTTGTTCACAATAACCGGGTAGATTTTTGCTTTAAAATGCTTTCTGTCTACGCTGGCGTTTTCAAACATTTTACATAAATTGCTTGTTCATACTCTTCTAAGTCTAAAAACCTAAGAAGCTTTGGCCTGCATCATTACCATCAGGCATTTATTTACTTTCTGATGAACTGATGTTGCAATGTCAATGCAAGTGAACATTAAGAATGATGTGAACATTAACAATCTGAACATTGTAGAAAGTGGCTTTAATATTTAACAACACTATGGAACATTGATTCACATGGGAGAGCGTTTTATTTTTTCTAAATCAGTAGAGAAACGTGCCATTTTGGTGTGGATGGATAGCCAAAGCATAGAGATAAATATGCATTTTCTAAGTTTTTCCACATTAATATGGATTTAGCTTGAATCAAAGAGACCAGGGTGAAAGTAACAAAAGACATCTACTCTTTTTACAGTACTTACGGCTACACTATATTTCTTATATCTATTCTCCTTACATTTGTCTTATTTGCTTCACTTTCATTTTGATGAGCACTAGGTGTGACAACAGTGCTTAAACTCAGCAATGCCCACACCCAAATTCTAAAATGTTGTTAAAGCTTTCCCAGAAGAGTAAAGCAGGTTCTTATAATAGTTTGATCATCAAGCACATTCTTTTGCTAATATAGTAAATATACAGTATATGTGGTGTTTGTTGAATTTACATCGCAGAAATCCACCCCATAGAACCCATTCAGCTCATACAGGTCAAACTAACCAAAGGAGAAATTGTGTTATTACAGTTGCAGCCCTAGCATCAATTCATGCGCTGCTCCTCTAGGACATCATCAAATGTTTCTCAGTCTGTCTTTGAGTCATGTCTTATAACATTCTTATGTCATTATTGATCATTTCTACAGCATTATAAGACAATTAATAGAGCATTACTATATGGTAAATAAGATAATTATTACACGCTTATTGTCATCATTATTACAACATTAATACATCACATAGTATTTCAGCACTATTATAGGATTATTGACTGTTATAACATTTCTTGGAAACTTTTCACAACATTTTGGAATGTGGGTGTGGGTATTAGTGAGGTTAAGCTGTGATCTTAGCCTGGCATGCATCAATATGCGAGACAAAGAGAAAGCAAAACAAATAAGACTAATGAAATGACAGTAGATATTTGTACTATAACAGCGCTTAGCGCTCAGATTCGATCCTGAGCTCAGGTTTATGTCTTTGTGGAATTGTGCATATTCTCTCTGGGTCTGAGTGAGCTTTCTACCAAAAACATGTTATTCACTGTAACACTAGCAAGAATAAAGTGGATAAAGTGAATGAATCTTAGCTAACTGTATGTGGTTTTTATGAAAACAACAGTAGTTGCTCAAATATTACGTGGAGCCAGTCACAGGACCATTTTACTTTGGAGAGAAGTTAAATGAGTGTGTGTGTAATGAACATACACACACAGAAACAGATATAAAGTAGGGTGCACTAGCATACAACAACTATTGTTGCCTTCGCAATCTTTGTAAAATTCATTGTTTGTTATTACTGCTACAAATAACGTTAATGTTATAAATTACACTGTTATTACACCCTTATTGACATTATTATTACAGCTTTAATACAGCAGTATTTCAGCACTATTACAGGATTATTGACGGAATTATTCCACCATTTTCTACAGATTTGCTCTCCTATTGCTGCTATCACATCCGGCACTCTTCTGAGAAAGGAGACATTTCTCAGAAACATTTTGGAATGTGGGTGTGGGCATTAGTGAGGTTGAGCTCTAATCTTAGCCTGGCATGCAACAAAATGCGAGACAAAGAGAAAGCCAAACAAATATGATTAATGTAATAAGAGAAGATATAAGTAATATGGTGTAGATGTAAGCACTGAGAAATGAGAGCAAATGCAGTTTATTACTCGTGAATTTTGCGTGCAGTGATACAGAAAGAATCAGGTGACTTTTTAATGTTGAGGAAGTATTATCTACTGCTGCTGTCAAACTCTCAAAGCCGGAGATGAGCTGTCGGTATGGTATGATAATCGATGTACGTCAAAGTTCTTGGAATCCTGTTTGATTACATTTGGGACAAATTAGGAATCCACAAATGCAATGTCTAAATATAATTCTAAATTGTTTTGTTTTGATAGACTTAAATCTGAAACTTTTTGAATGTTGGCATCTATTCTGAAATGGACCAGAAAAGTGTGATCCCTGAGGAAGTATATTCATCTCTCAGTGTAGCACAGACCATGTTACTGTTCAT